>NC_081795.1:27653961-27926461 GCF_963082965.1 Carassius carassius
ACTACCCGGTCCTGCAGGTTTGCCTTATACAACATTAGGAAGATTAGACCCTTCCTGTCAGAGCAAGCAACCCAACTTCTTGTCCAAGCTCTTGTTCTCTCCAGACTGGACTATTGTAATGCTCTCCTGGCGGGCCTTCCTGCATGTACTGTCAAGCCTCTGCAATTGATCCAGAATGCAGCAGCGAGGGTTGTCTTCAATGAGCCAAAAAAAGCTCACGTTACTCGTCTCCTCATCAGGTTACACTGGCTACCAGTAGCTGCTCGCATCAAATTCAAGGTACTGAATTGTGAATGTACTAGCCTACAAGACGACCACTGGCACGGCACCAACTTACCTAAACTCATTGGTTAAATCTTATGTGCCCTCCAGAAGTTTGCGCTTTGCAAGTGATCGACGCCTTGTGATACCATCCCAAAGAAGTTCAAAATCACTCTCACGGACCTTTTCCTGGACTGTGCCCAGCTGGTGGAATGACCTCCCAATCTCAATTCGTACAGCTGAGTCTTTACTCATTTTCAAGAAACAGCTAAAGACTCATCTTTTTCGCCTGCACTTAACCAACTAACACTAGCACTTTTCCTTTTCTTGTCTTTTAATTTAAAAAAAAAAAAAAAAAAAAAAAAAAAACCTACCTATGCGTTCTATACTAGACTAACTGATACTTGTCATGGCACTTGTATACTGTTGTTGTTCTCTTGTTGACCTGACTGCTTCTATTGTTCTCATTTGTAAGTCGCTTTGGATAAAAGCGTCTGTTAAATGATTAAATGTAAATGTAATGTAAATTCATCAAAAAAACAAACAAACCAAAAAAACAAAAAACCTTGAAGAAATTCTTCTCAGCTCTTTTCAAACTAACAACAACAACAACAACAACAATAATAATAATAATAAATGTTTTTTTTTTAGTAGCAAATCAGATTATTAGAATGATTTCTGAAGGATTGTATGACTGGAGTAATGATGTTAAAAATTCAGCTTTGATTGTTCCTAATAAACTGTTTAACTGCACTCGTAAGTGAATCTCAAGTTATTTTGTAAGATAATTAAATATATTCTAAATAATCTACAAATATTTAGATATCCATTATTTTGTCCTCACATTCTTTCTTGTAACTCTTCCCTCTCAGTCACAGACCTGACTGTAAAGGCTCATTATGCAGCTCATTATGCGGGTCTTTTCAGGTGGTAATCATACTAATATTCATGATCATTCATGCCTACTCACATATGCCCTTTTGAAACAAAAAGTGTCTTAGAAAATGTAAACCAATCTATTGTTTCAGAATCCATATCCAGGGTTGACAGTCTTGTGAACGAATGTTCTGTATGTGTTTTATGGCCTTATTTCAGTGACTTCAAAATGTTAGTTTTTCACTAACCATGCATAAACGTTGTCTTCTCAAAAACACAGTCATGTACATGCTATTTACATATTATTCTATAAGCAACTGAAAAAAGCACAAATATCAGGGCATGTCAAAACTTCTCCAGGCCCCCAAAAAAACCCATAAAAGTGAAAGTGACGTGACATTCAGCCAAGTATAGTGACCCGTACTCAGAATTTGTGCTCTGCATTTAACCCATCCGAAATGCACACACACAGAGCAGTGAACACACACACACTGTGAGCACACACCCAGAGCAGTGGGCAGCCATTTATGCTGCAGCGCCCGGGGAACAGTTGGGGGTTCGATGCCTTGCTCAAGGGCACCTAAGTCGTGGTATTGAAGGTGGAGAGAGAACTGTACATGCACCCCCCCACCCACAATTCCTGCCGGCCCGGGACTCGAACTCACAACCTTTCGATTGGGAGTCCGACTCTCTAACCATTAGGCCACGACTTCCCTGGCCACGACTTCCCTAGAGTTCATAGTCCCATAGGACTCCATAGGGTTAATCTAGATTTAAACAGAGAGAGTGTGTCTGAACCCTGAATGTTATCAGGAAGGCTATTGCAGATTTTGGGAGCCAAAAATGAAAAAGATCGATCCTTTAGTAGACTTTGTTATCCTACATACTACCAAAAGTCCAGAGTCTTGTGACCTTATGCAAACGTGATGGATTGTAGCATTGTAGAAGACTAGTTAGGTACGCAGGAGCTAAACCATTAAGGGCCTTATATGTAAGCAATAATATTTTGTAACTGATACAGAACTTAATAGGTAGCCTGTGCAGAGACTGTAAAATTGGTCTAATATGATCAATATTTTCTTGACCTGGTAAATTGGTCTAATACAACACCAAGATTTTGACTGTAGAGGAAGTAAAGTTACATCCGTCTATTTGCAAATTGTAATCTACAAGATTCTGTGTACTGTTTTTTGATCCAATATGTAATATCTTTTTCTTTTCCAAATTTAATAGGAGAAAATTATTGGTCATCCAATCTTTTACATTTTTAAAACACTTTGTTAGCTTAAATAATTTAATTATTAATTATTATGGTCTTGTTGAGATATATAGTTGAGTATCATCAGCATAACAGTGGAAACTAAACTCACATTTTCTAATAATATTACCAAGGGTCAACATGTATATTAAAAATACCAGAGGACCTAAGACAGATCCTTGTGGCACTCCATATTTTACTGGTGATAAATGAGATGACTCCCCATTTAAATAAACAAAGTGGCAAAGTTATGGCTTCTGTGGGCCAGTACAAGCAAAGGTGTGTACTGAGGAATTCTTGCATTAATTTCTTGTGGTTTGTTTTACCCTTTTTTGAACATTACCATCATCTTTTGCAAAATTGTTTGTCAATTCTTTCATATTTCACAGATTTGTTTCTTCACCCTGTTCCCATAGCTAAGTAAATGTTCTTACCAAGATTCTTCATTTATACTGTAATAATAATAATAATAATAATAATAATAATAATAATAATAATAATAATAATAATAATTATTATTATTATTATTATTATTATTATTATGAATCTATTTGGATTTCACCAAACTAGATATCTTAAAGCATTATACTTTTAGGGGGAACTTAAATAAAAATTTTAATAGAAAATTGACTACACTGAATGGGTCTGAATAGGCTTTGTAAAAGCTCCATTAGCAGATATCACAAAAGCCATCTCCTATAGTGTGACCACTCCTAACATTACACTGTGATATTTTTATGTGTATAACATGGGCCCTGGCTTAACGGACAACATTATTCAAGTAATAATTTTTACAATGCCCAAAAATTGGCCACTTACTATGTATTATGCCCTGTTTCCCCATGATGTTATTATGAATTCACAAGGGAAAGTACCATGATTATTGTGCACTTTAAAAGCCTTAATTTTCAGAATGATGTTATTTGTTTATTTATTCAATGCTTATCCAAATGTATTTTCGTTGACCTCTCACCTCAGACTTTCACAAAAATATTCACCCAATGCAGATGCAACATGTTCAATCTTTGATCCAATAAGCCCTCTATGCTTAGTTTCTCCTTTGCCAACTGTAAGCACAGAGGGAGGAAGCTCTTTCACTTTCTAAATAATTCCTTATGTTTTCATTCAAGTAAGCATTGTGTTGTACATTTCCTCCATTATCCCAGTGCAGTGCCAGCCCCTGCGGACTGAGCTGGGGTAATGGCTGAATGTTAAACTACAGATTCTAGCCAAGTGCTGCATTTCATAGTGATTGATTTGACACATAATTGGTTCCCAAGGTGAACATCGCCTATCCGACTCAATTGTACCAAGTGGGTTTGCTGGCAATTATTCACTGTAAATGGGGACCCACTCTGACTTGGCATGGGTAAATGTGAGAATTATTCAGTGGGGGAGTGGAGGGCTGATCTGGCCATTGTCCAGCAAGTGTGTGGACACTATCAGAAATTAGAGTTTGTATAGAGGCCTGAGAAGTAGGTCAAGGATTTGAGTGCTCAGTAGTGGAGCTGGGGATGTTTTTCACTATGAGATGTTTGAAAACACATTTTTCACTTTTCACATTCAAGTTGTTCCAAACACATCTTCCTTTCCATCAAAAAATGTCTGATCCACAAAACATGACAGCAGTGATGCTTTGTATTTAAAATATCTAGGTGATTTGAAGAAAATGTGGAGTCTGTGTAAGACAAAAAATTATATCCTCAGCTTGCAAACCAAAAACAGTCATTGAAGTTAAGTGAAAAGAGCAAAGGTGAAATAAATTGGAAGAAAAACAAAAAACAAAACCCTTTGCCACCATTATTGTGGTGAGTATTGTTTCACTGCAAATATTTGTGCTATGCTGAAACAAATCTTAAACTAGCAGGGACCTTCTGACTGTATGGTCTTGATTTAAACTTCTTGATTATTCTTTAATAAAGATAAATCTCATTATGGAAATGCAAACATAATGCATCAATATTAAGAATAAAAAAAATCGGTTTGGCATTTAGTCATAAACATTTATCATATGATCCTCAACGGTGGTGAAAATAATTATTCATACTGTAGTGCAATTTTTGGAGTTTTTCATGAATTGCAACATGAAGCATTTTGTTGATTGTCACAATCATATAGAGATTCATGTGCTGGTTCTTGATATCTGTGTGTGTCTAAAAAGCACTGTACTTCAAATTTCAATGTGTTACACAGATTTAAAATTCATCCCCTGTAAATATTAGTGCAGTGTTTTTATTTGCATGCTGTAGTTTCTCTGGGATGATTATTCAAAACCTAAATATATAAAGAAGAACATATTATTGAACATATTATAGAACCAAGATGGCGGCGCGTCCACACGCAGCGGCTTCTCTCTGTCCCGACAGAACAGTGTTTTCGTGTTTTTTGTCTTGTGAGTCGCAGTGTTTTTGTACGTCGTCGTCGCGTCTACCTGTCTGTAAGCGCAAATACAGTCGTGAGTTTCTGCTCGATGTCGGCAGAACCGCATTTTTACAGTTAAACTCCGCGCACACAGAACAGCTGCGGGATCTCGGTCTGCTAAGGAGGCCTTCACCATCACCGACCCCCACTACTGCATCTCGCCCACAGCTGAGGTGCCACAATCGGTGTGAGAGGAAGCAGAAGAGGGGTAAGCGCGGAGGTATCCGGGCTAGGCTAACGGCTAACCCACACAAGCCATCTATCCCCACCATCGTACTCGCTAACGTACGCTCGTTGGACAATAAACTGGACTACATTCGATTACTACGCTCAACTCAGAGGACTGTAAGAGACTGTTGTGTTTTTGTGTTCGCGGAAACATGGCTCAGCAACAGTGTTCCAGACTGCGCTATTCAGCTCGACCAGCTGACGTGCTATCGAGCGGACAGAGCTTTCGTCGCGGGAGGAAAAACCTGTGGCGGCAGGCTTTGTGTTTACATTAATGATGCGTGGTGCCGCGATACTGTTGTGATCAGCAAACACTGCTCACCCCTGGTGGAGTTTATGATTATTAAGTGCCGGCCGTTCTATTTGTCGAGGGAATATACTGCTATATTGCTCATTTCGGTGTATATTCCCCCGTTCAACATCATCAGCAACAGGAACGACGCACTAAATGAACTGTACCAGCACATCAGTGAGCAGCAGACAGCACATCCCGATGCTTTTCTCAACATAGCTGGGGATTTCAACCAAGCTTACCTAAAGAGTGTGTTTCCAAAAATACACCAACACATTAACTTCCAACACGAGGTAATAACATTTTGGACTTTGTTTACACCACACAGAGAGGAGCTTACAAAGCCCTTCCCCTCCCCCACCTCAGAGCCTCAGACCACATCACTGTCATGCTAATGCCTGCATACAGACCACTCATTAAAGTCGCCAAACCAGTTTACAAACAGATTAAAGTGTGGCCAGAAGGATCATCAGAGATTCTTCAAGGCTGCTTCAGCACAACTGACTGGGACATGTTTAAGCAGGCTGCCACATGCAATAACACCACTGACCTCCAGGAGTACTCAGAGACTGTCACTGCCTACATCAACAAGTGTATTGATGATGTAACGGTCACAAAAACCATCACTGTCCGGGCCAACCAGAAGCCATGGATGACAGGGGAGGTCTACAGACTCCTGAAGACACGAACGCTGCCTTCAGAGCTGGAGATGAGGTGGGCATGAGAACAGCCAGGGCCAACCTGTCCCATGGCATCAGAGAGGCTAAGAGACAGCACTCCAGGAGGATAGCTCATCAATTCAGTGACAGCAGAGACACTAGGAACCTGTGGCAGGGGATACAGACCATTACGTACTACAAGCCCCCACCACGGACCTGTGACAGCAACATCTCTCTACTGAACGAGCTGAACACTTTCTTCGCTCGCTTTGAGCAACAAAACAGCACCACTGCACAGAAGACTACACCTCCTCCCGGCGACCAGGTGATGACGCTGACCTCAGACAGCGTGAGGAGATCCTTCAGCAGGTTCAATGCAGGCAAAGCTCCGGGTCCTGACAACATCCCTGGGCGTGTACTGAAAGACTGTGCAGCATAACTCACTGATGTCTTCACAGACATTTTCAACATCTCACTGAGTCAGGCTGTTGTTCCCATATGCTTCAAAACTACAACCATCATTCCAGTTCCGAAGAAGCCATCTCCATCCTGCTTCAATGACTACCATCCTGTTGCACTTATCCCCATCCTCATGAAGTGCTTTGAATGGCTAGTCATGCCAACATCATGTCTGCCCCCCCCCCCCTCCCTGGACCCCTTCCAGTTTGCATATCAGTCCAACCGGTCGACCGATGATGCCATCGCCACTACCCTCCACTCAGCACTCACACATCTAGACAAAAAGGACTCATATGTCAGAATGCTGTTCATAGACTTCAGTTCAGCATTCAACACAATCATGCCTCAACAGTTTATTTACAAACTGATTCAACTGGGGCTCAACACTTCGCTGTGCAACTGGTTGTTGGACTTTCTGACTGGAAGACCTCAGGCAGTACGGGTCGGCAGCAACACATCCAGCACCATCACACTGAACACTGGGCCCCCCCAAGGATGTGTGCTGAGCCCACTCCTCTTCACTCTGCTGACCCATGACTGCACACCTTCACACAACTCCAACCTCTTTATTAAGTTTGCAGATGACACGACTGTGGTGGGTCTCATTAGCAACAAAGATGAGACAAACTACAGGAGTGAGATTAGCCGCCTGGCCAAGTGGTGCAGTGACAAAAATCTCTCTCTGAACGTGGAGAAGACAAAGGAGATTGTTGTAGACTTCAGGAGAGCACACACTCAGCACGTTCCTCTGACCATCAACGGTGTGACTGTGGAGAGAGTGAGCAGCACCAAGTTCCTGGGTGTGCACATCACAGAGGACCTCTCCTGGACTGAAAACACCGCAGCACTGGCCAAGAAATCACAACAGCGTCTCTACTTCCTCTGCAAACTGAGGAGAGCCAGAGCCCCGGCCCCCATCATGTACACCTTCTACAGAGGCATCATCGAGAGCATCCTGACGAGCTGCATCACTGTGTGGTATGGCGCCTGCAACGCGTCCTGCCGAAAGACTCTGCAATGCATAGTGAGAGCAGCTAAGAAGATCATTGGTGTCTCTCTCCCCTCCCTCCAGGACATTTATGGAACCCGTCTCACTTGCAAAGCCCTCTGCATCAAAGGTGATCCCACTCACCCATCACACAGCTTCTTCAGTCTGCTGCCATCAGGGAGGAGTCTCCAGGCCAGGACCAGCAGACTGAAGGACAGCTTCATCCACCAGGCTGTCAGGAAGCTGAACTCCCTCCCGAACTTGCCCCCCCTCCCCTATTCTGCGCCAGGCACCACTGAACTATGAACCCCCCCCCCCACACACACACACACACACACACACTAATTATATGATGGCATGCACTAGTCACTTTGTGCAGCATTGGTCTGCTCACTACCTCATTCAGCATGGAACTGACGTCATTCCACTACCTCATCAGTCAGTTAAATAAAATGACTGCTCTTGAGCCCTTTGTCACTGTCACTTTAATCAGACTTAATAAGGTATTTTTAATAAGGGATTTTTTTGCACTAAAAATATTTTATCTGCACTGTTGTTCACTTCATTGATTGCACTATATCTGTCATTTGCCTTCCGCTGCTTTATTTAATTTTATTTTTAATTTTATTATATGCCCTTTATTTTTATTTTTATTTTATTTTATTTTTTTACATTCCCTTATTGTATAGTTGTATCTACATTTTATATTTGATCTAGATTTTTAGACTTTAATGTTAAGTTAATCTGTATGCACCGGGGTCTGAGAGTAACGCAATTTCGATTCTCTGTATGTATGTACTGTACATGTGGAAATTGACAATAAAACAGACTTGAACTTGAACTAAAGAAAAAATAATACTTTGGATATAATTAAACCACCAAATTGTGACTACATTTAATTTATATAACTGGTCTCCTATCTCCACAACACCATAAACAGAGATACAAAGAGAGATCTAGCACAACAAGTTGGTCAAGAGCACAACTAAATCAAACACTGATCTCCATTATGGTTGCATCATTTTAACCAATAAAACATAAACATCTGATCCTCTGTAATTCTCAATAACAGCAGGTGTTCATCACTAATGCACAATCATCATTTAATTAGTCACTTAATTATCTCATTAACTTTAACTCTTTGAGGACTTGGGATTTGACTCAAGATCAGTTTGTGACTTGGAAGGAATGACTTGGTTCCTCCTATGGTGAAATCAGCTGCTGAGTTCATGGGTGGAGCAAAAACATGGCAGGACTTTTACTCTTTGGCCCCTGGACTTCCCACCGCTGAAAAGAGTTGGCTTAAAATAACCACTCACTGATCTAAATGAGTTAACAGCAGTTCAGAATTTAACAACTAACTAAAGGTGAGGAAATTAGTCAAATTTTAGCTAGTTCATTAAATAAAACTATGAATTACTCAGTGAAGTAAAGATTCTACAAAAATTCCCCTTTGTGTTCTATGAGTATAAAGATAGTATACAGGTCTGAAATGACATGAGATTGAGTAAATCTTAACAGAATTTTGCTTTTTCAGGTTAATTATCCCTTCAATAAAGAACCTTTATGTTATTTTGAAGAGTTAAAGAATGACCTCTTCATTAACACCCTCAAGGCACACCCTTTCCACCAGCAAAACTCACACATTTACATACATTACATACATACATACATTTCTCCTAATCAGCTGCAGACATGCAGTGACAAGTTAAGCCTCTTTCTTCACTGCTTTTAAACAAAATGAAGGCTGCCAAGTTTCTTTTCTCAGTTTCTATGTTTTGATGTGCCTTGTACATTTGAAGAACTCTTTTGAAAAAAATTGTTGTCGAGTCTTGGTGCATTCCAATAACATTCTGATGTTATTATTATGACTGATGTCATGGTTAAACTTTGCCAAGCATTGTAGTCATAAGGTCATCCTTGTGCATGACAAGCATATTTGTGTATTTTTTTAAGCGAATTTGAGAGTTCTGTGAGAATTAAGGGGGGGTAAATGACTGGAGTTTGGGTAAAACCTGGTTTAGAAATATGTGAGGTTCATGTGCATACAGACTTTGAAGATTGAGACAAATGCTTGAGGAGAGCTGTAAGGTGCTCAATACCCTCTTTTTTTGTTACTGGTCTTCATCTTATCCATGATGGCCCAGTTATGAAGTGGGTCATTTGTAGAAAGGCACTTTGGTCTGCACAACAAACTGTTAGGAGTCATTTCACTCATGAAATAAAGTGTGCAGCTGCTTTTCTGATAAAAAATAAATAAATAAATAAAAAACTTAACAGCGTTGCAGCTTTATATTTGAAATATCTCTGTTATTAGAAGGAAATGTTAAGTCCGTGTAAGACAAAAAAAATTATATCTTTAGCTTGCAAACCAAAACGAGTCACTGAAGTTCATTAAAAAGAGCTGGCTTAAATGATCCACTCACTGATCTAAATGAGTTAGCAGCAGTTCGTAATTTAACAACTAATTAAAGGTGATGAAATTAGTCAAATTTTAACTAGTTCATCACATATAATTAAACCATCGCATTGTGATGAACTACTCAGTATAGTAAAGATTCTACAAAAACACTCCCTTGTGTTCTACATTGTAAAAAAACAAGAAGAGTTGACATAACTTAAAATTACAAGACAACTTGCTGCACAGCTTTTTTGAGTTTAATCAACTTTTAAATGAAGTAGTTCACAAGGTCACGTCTCCCAACTTAAAGGGATGGTTCACTTTCAAATTAAATTTTGGTATGTTTTAGCTTACCTCAAGGGCATCCAAGGTGTAGGTGTCTTCGTTTCCGCAGTAGTTCCCATTTTGATATTTTTAGGTCAAATCGTTCTTGTCTGTGACTCATATAATGGAGGTCTATGGTAACCACCTCAAAGAGCATGCACAGAGGAGTCCAAATTAAACAATTCCCCATCGTAAGTACACATTGATGACCTAAGACACGAAACGAGCGGTTTGTGTAAGAAAACGAACAGTATTTATATCGTTTTTACCTCTTGTACACAACCACATCCAACTGATCTGAGGGCGCGCGTGCTTCCTATTGTGTGACGTGTGTGTGTGCTCTGGCTTAGTCTGTGCAAGCGCGGAAAGCCCCGGATGTGATCTCTCGCGCGTGTACGTCAATCATTGTTTACACTTACTGTCTATGGTTTATACAGAGATTTCGGAAGTGTTACCTTTCACTGTGAAGATCTAAACATATTTAGACGTACAGGAAATTGCAATGGAAGACAATTTCAATATATCAACAGACAACGTTGAATTTTTTTCACAACCATATTTATTTGAACCAGAATACACAGATCAAGTACTCAGGAGCGATGCATCAGCTACAGCAGCACGTCTTCAAGCCTCAGAGAGAAAGATATCTCTTCAAAATTGGTGATGTTTTAGTAGCAAGTGTTGTGAGATGCCAACAGAAGTGGAGAGCATATGTTGTCATGAATGGAACAACTACAAGATGACGACAAGGACATTGACAGTATCGCTTTCCGCGCTTCCGCAGACCAGAGCCCGCGAACACGTCACACAACAGGAAGCACGCGTGCCCTCAGATCAGTTGGACGTGGTTGTGTACAAGAGGTAAAAACTATATAAATACTGTTCGTTTTCTTACACAAACTGCTTGTTTTGGTTCTTAAGTCATCGATGTGTACTTACGATGGGGAATTGTTTAATTTTGACTTCTCTGTGCATGCTCTTTGAGGTGTTGACCATAGACCTCCTTTATATGAGTCACAGAAAAGAATGGTTTGACCTAAAAATATCAAAATGGGAACTACTGTGGAAACGAAGACACCTACATCTTGGATGTCCTTGAGGTAAGCTAAAACATACCAAAATTTAATTTGAAAGGGAACTATCACTTTAAGATCTTTTGTTCAGCTGATTGAGTTTTTATAGTAAAAAAAAATAAAAATAAAAAATAAACTTAGAAAATAATACAATTTCAACTTTTAATGTTATTTTCACTTGACTTAATAAAGTATGTTCAGTTAACTAAAAATGTGCTTTTAAACAACATTACAAGGTTAAAAAAATGCCTACATGCTTGATATTTTGGTCCAGATTTTATTTATTTCAAACCAGCAGCAACACATTGGTAATGGAAAAAACAATGTTCAACACTTTAGTAATTAAAAGAGTAGACAAAAGAAAAAAAATGTATTTTTAAAGAGTACTTTAACATTCAAAGTGTTATTACATTCAACATTTATCAGTTTAGTTGTTTTAATGATTTTTTTTATGTTGACACAACTTGCAGTTACTGAATTTGTTCATTCAACAACAACAAAAAAGTTTTCAGTGTCTTAACTAGTTTGAAAGTTGACTGAACTAGATTATTTGTCCTCTCAAAAAAAAATGTGTTGAATTCATTAGCAATATCACATTCTCCACATCACTTATCGCGAGATCTCGTCATTCTCGTGAAGGCCATTGCAGGCAGAAGACGGTCGTCAGCCATCTTGGTCAGCTTCTCCAAAAAGTTTGGAAATTTTACCAGAATACAAATTTGGTAAGTAAATATTTGTATTTATTGGCTTAATATGTAAAATTACATTTGTTGTCTCAGAAGAGTAAGTATGGTTTAAAGAGTCATATTTTCTGTATATAGTATGCAAATGTTCGTTTCGCAGAACTCTGAAGCCTCAAAATACAGGCGGTTTCCCAGTATTTTCCTTGTAAATATTAAAACAAATATTCTCCCATGTGGTACTGAGCTAAGCTTAAATGGAGAACTATAAAAATACAGTTTGGTATGTATTATTTGAGCCCAGTGCTGCGTTAGAGACCGTTCAAACAGTGCGAGAGCTCAACGGATCACTGTGAGGATTCAGAATGGCAGGAATTTTAAAAAAGGAACTTCTTTAAACCTGACAGCATAAAGACATCCGTCAGAATATACATTGATGGAAAATTATGGAAAAAACAAGATTACTACTCGAACTGTCTATTTTCTGCATGTTATAAGGGAAACGAATGAGCACTTCCCTCAGAATTCTTTTGGAGTGCGTAACTTAACATTACATTTGATATTGCTGACAAAAGCTTGGTTCAGTTGAAGTTAGGTAATGTAACCAACTCTTCTTTCAGTTTTCTAAAGTACGTTAGCCATTCAAGTGCCTCACCAGAACCCACTGTAATGCTGCGTGAATATCTGTTATTATACAGTCTATGGTGAATATACGGTCATAAGTAAATTGCATACATTCAAAACTATATATTTTAAAATAAAAGTAATAATAGCATTGCTATATATTGTATAAATAGCCATACAATAACGATCGACACAGATGTGTTCAATTTCCTTTTATTTTGTTATAATTCTGTGTTTTGTCATTTAAAAGCATGGTCTGCATGGTACAGTTTGTCTTTGGTATTTAAAACAAACTTGTCAATACATTTGACTTTCTCTGTAAAGATTTATTTATATGTTTATGTTTGTTATTTTACAGTGTTTTAATGTGTTTCTGTATTTTTCATGTTTATGTGTTTTGGAATGACTGAAGATCAGCGCAGAATTCGATAATCTTGTGGATGGATCGCAGCAAGGACTTCTTCAGTTGTTTCCATCAAAATGTTATGCAGACAAAATAACGTTTTCAATGTAGAGCTTGGACAAAGTTGTAAGTAAATTTATTTACTTTATAATTGCACATTTATTGGAGTCTATAAGCTTTACGATTATAAGGCACTGTTTAATGCTTCCCTTTGTTTTTATTAAAGCACACAGGCTCGGAGCAGGAATTCATCAAGGACATGATTGTTGGGATTAGGGTTGTGGATGACCAAACTGATCACCATCAATCTGCAGTGATGTGGTCCAGGTAATAGAAGAAGAAGAAATCTTGGTGATCTGGGGTTGCAACACGTTATGGGGTTGTGTACTGTGTTAGACTAGCTGGGACTTGTCACAGAAGAAACTCATTCAGGTTTAAAACAACTTGAGGTTTAGTAAATGACAATTTTCTTTCTTTTTTCTTTTTTGGTTGAACCCTTTACGAAAATGTAGATATTTGCATTGGAAAACAGCTTAAAAATGTAGAGAACATAATTTGACATTATTTTCCCTTCAGTTTTAATCCTTGAATTTTCTATAATTGGTATTTAAAGGGTCTTTATAAAGTGTTGAATTTATGGACATGTTTATGGACATCGCCATTCTTTATTATTTTGCTGAATACTGTTTTGAATCCTGAAAAATGTTCAGTGCTGGCATATTGGCCATTAGCAACTTTGCTTAAAGGGTCTGTTCACCCAAAAAGGAAAATTAGGCCATGTTTCACTCATCCTCAAATCATACTAGGTGTATATGATTTTCTTCTTTCAGACGAATCCAGTCTGAATTTAATTAAAAACTGTCCTGTGTCTTCCAAGTTATTTAATGGCAGTAGGCAGGAGTGAATGTACAGGGCTCTCTCCACCCTCAACACCACTACTGAGGTGCCCTTGAGCAAGGTAACATACCACAACTGCTCCCCGGGTGCCGCAACATAAATGCCTGCCCACTGCTCCGGGTGTGTCAAGTCAAGTCATGTCATGTCATGTCAAGTCAAGTCAAGTCAAGACACCTTTATTTATATAGCGCTTTAAAGAAAACACATTGCGTCAAAGCAAATGAACAACATTCATTAGGAAAACAGTGTGTCAATAATGCAAAATGACAGTTAAAGGCAGTTCATCATTGAATTCAGTGATGTCATCTCTGTTCAGTTTAAATAGTGTCTGTGCATTTATTTGCAATCAAGTCAAAGATATCGCTGTAGATGAAGTGACCCCAACTAAGCAAGCCAGAGGCGACAGCGGCAAGGAACCGAAACTCCATCGGTGACAGAATGGAGAAAAAAAAACTTTGGGAGAAACCAGGCTCAGTTGGAGGGCCAGTTCTCCTCTGACCAGATGAAAGTGAAAGTGACGTGACATTCAGCCAAGTATGGTGACCCATACTCAGAATTCGTGCTCTGCATTTAACCCATCCAAAGTGCACACACACAGAGCAGTGAACACACAGAAACACACACTGTGAACACACACCCAGAGCAGTGGGCAGCCATTTATGCTGCGGCACCCAAGGAGCTGTTGCAGGTTCGGTGCCTTGCTCAAGGGCACCTAAGTCATGGTATTGAGAGCACTGTACATGCACTCCCCCCACTTACAATTCCTGCCAGACCGAGACTCGAACTCGAACTCGATACATACTGGATCCGGGTGACTGCAGTGACCCTCTGATCTGGAGACAGACTGGATCTGGTGGCTACTGTGACCTCAGAATAAGAGAAACAGACTAATAGCGTAGATGCCATTCTTCTAATGATGTAGCAAGTACATAGGTTGTTATGGGAAGTGTTCCCAGTTCCGGTTTACCTAATTAATGCAGACTAAAAATCCTTTAACGGATTTGGATATTAAAAGCATATTACTATGTTATGTGTAAGCCAGGTTAAAGAGATGGGTCTTTATTCTAGATTTAAACTGCAAGAGTGTGTCTGCCTCCCGAACAATGTTAGATAGGTTATTCCAGAGTTTAGGCGCCAAATAGGAAAAGGATCTGCCGCCCGCAGTTGATTTTGATATTCTAGGTATTATCAAATTGCCTGAGTTTTGAGAACGTAGCAGACGTAAAGGATTATAATGTAAAAGGAGCTAAGTCAAATACTGAGGTGCTAAACCATTCAGGGTTTTATAAGTAATAAGCAATGTTTTAAAATCTATACGATGTTTGATAGGGAGCCAGTGCAGTGTTGACAGGACCGGGCTAATATGGTCATACTTCCTGGTTCTAGTAAGAACTCTTGCTGCTGCATTTTGGACTAGCTGTAGTTTGTTTACTAAGCTTGCAGAACAACCACCCAATAAAGTATTACAATAATCTAACCTTGAGTGGATTAACATGGATTAACATGCTAATCCAAAACTGCATTTGACATTGAGAGCATAGGCCGTAATTTAGATATATTTTTGAGATGGAAAAATGCAGTTTTACAAAGGCTAGAAATGTGGCTTTCTAAGGAAAGATTGCGATCAAATAGCACTCCTAGGTTCCTAACTGATGACGAAGAAATGACAGAGCAGCCATCAAGTCTTAGACAGTGTTCTAGGTTATTACATATTTACATATTTAGGTCCCATAATTAAAACATCTGTTTTTTTTTTCAGAATTTAGCAGTAAGAAATTACTCGTCATCCAGTTTTTTATATCGACTATGCATTCCATTAGTTTTTCAAATTGGTGTGTTTCACCGGGCCGCGAAGAAATATACACAGTAAAAGCCAGAGTGTTAAATTAAAACTGCTCGGAGCATATATGGTCCCACTCTAAAAGATTGTTAAAGTAAAACTTAAGCAATGACAATATTCATGAGATAATTATGTGATTAATTAAGTGCTGATTGATCATAAGTGATGAACACTGGATGTTACCAAGCAGAATCAATGAATAAAAAAGAAACACAAGAACTACTGACTTTAGCCACAGCCTTAGATGAAATCAACTGAAATAAAATATATTAAATCGCTCAAGATCCCAGCAGATGATAAATCATCTCCACAAACAGCGTCACCAACTTTGCGCAAATACTAACCAGTTTGAATTGTATGTGTCTAAAAAAAAAATATTATTACAAATTAATAGAGTATGTTTAGATGTTACACAGCAAAATCTCCAGTGTTAATTTAACACTCTGAGGCCTAGTCCACACAGACACGGGTATTTTTATAACCGGAGTTTTTCCTCCTGTGTTTAAAAAAAAATCCCTTCCACATGAAAACGCCAAAACATGCTATCAAGCGCCGTCAAGAGCATGTCACACCAGCAAGCGGCGATATAACCCAAATTGTAAAGTCACCTTGGCCAATTAGAAGCAGGCAGCAGCGCACAATCTGACGTCAAACACAGCGGATAACGGCGCACACTCTGACGTCGCAAGGCAAAAACCCCGGTTATACTGTCCACACAACAACCGGCATTTCTGAAAATGCTCACCCTGGCCGTAGTTTTCAAAAATGTTCGGTTTCGGTGCCCTGAAACTGTGTTTTCGTGTGGACGAAAGGCCTAACCGCGTAAAAAAAGTCACGGTTATAAAAATACCCGTGTCCGTGTGGACAGGGCCTGTGTGTGGACTTATATAAACTCTGAAGCAGTGTTAAAAGTAACACTGAAGCAGAGTTGAAGTTAATGAGATAATTAAGAAGTTAATTGAGTTATGATTGACCATTATTGAAGACACCTGATGTTAACAAGCAGAACCACCAAACAAGAAAATCACCATTGGTGTGTCACCATCATAGTGGTCACTGTTTGCTTTAGTTGGTATCTTGACCCTTCAGTTGCTTACTTTAGATTTCGTGTGGCTGTGGTAACTGAGTTGTAACATACAGACAGACCAGAGCTAAGCCAATCATGTGGTATTGATAGTTGGTGTGACCTAATTGTCATTGAGTGACTTGAATGCCTGAGTTCAGGTTTCTTTACTGTGTATATAAATTAGGTGAAAAAACATAAGAGATCCAGCATTTTTGGCAAATTTTAAAAGTTAGTTTTACATAAAGAAAGAGTTCTTTAGTTTAGACACACAGACATCAAGAATCAGCGTGAGCATCACAACAACGGTGACCATCAAAAAAACCCTCATCCATGGCTCCCATCATGCATTGCGGCATGAATGAATTATGAGCTGAACTGTCTTTTAAACTTTGTATTCTAACTATATTTTATTTTTGCTGTTTTTATGTGAATTTTTAGTATCTACACTGTAAAAATTGTGCCGTTAAATAACAGTAATTTACTGGCAGCAGGGGTGCCAGTAAAGTACTGTTAATTTACAGCTTTCAACTATTAATATATACCACTCTTTTTTTACAGTATTTTACTGTAAATTCTACCATGGAAATTAACTCCACTCCCACTGCTTCAAACAGCTCGAGTTTAAAAGCTAGCATTCCTACGATGTTAGTACTATGAACTTATTTCATCTGAGTCCACTGAGAAGGAATATTTCTTAATATAAAAATGCAAACACTTAATGTGTAGTAGTAAAGTAACTAAATACATGACTTTTACTCAAATCGCTGCAGTTCATTGTCAGCTATAGCACACATGTATGTGCTGAAGTACTTAACACAGAGATCACCACTGTATCAGCGACTCCACATTTACATCTCATTATCAGTGTATGACTTTGCATACATTTTTCCCTATGGATGTTCACAAATATTTTAGTTAAATTAACTTTTTTTTTCATTTGGTAAATCTGACATTTACATTTTACAGTATATTACTGTTTTTCCTTAATTTAACGTCAACAAACTGTAGAAAAACACTTTTTTTTCTAGCAACCATTAATTTACGGCAACAAACTGTAGAAACTGTGGGTGCCAGTAAATAACTGTTTTTCTACAGTTTGTTTCCTGTAAATTAATTACAGTTTTTTACTGTTAAATTATGTTTCATGCTGTTTTTTTTCTTCATCTTAAATCTTTAACCCTTTAAACCCCACAACAAAATCCTCAGTTTGAAATGAACACTTATAATGTATGCACACTACAGAGTGTTTGAGTAACACTGAATCAGTGAAGTTAATGAGATAATTCTGTGATTAATTGATGATTGAGCATTAGTGATGAACACCTGTTATTAACAAACAGAATCACTAAAGGAAAAAGAAACACAAGAACTACAAATGACTTCAGCCACAGCCTTAGATGAAATCAATTGAAATAAATGAATTCATCAAATCTCTGAAGATCTGATTAAACAACTCCTAAAACAGCTTCAACAGATTTACATTACTAACCAGACTGACTTTATTTCTGTCAGACGTCTACAGAAGATCTTATTGAGAGTTAAATAGGTTTAGGTGTTTTTTTCACTACCATGATGGAGATCAGTGTTTACTTTAGTTGGACTCTTGAACGAGACTTTTTTACATGCTGTAACAATGCCTCTTTGGAACTTGTTATAGCAAAAAAAAAAAAAAAAGTAAACAGAAGAAAAAAAAGTCTGGTATTGTTGTTTATAGATTGACAAGAATGAACACTATTATTTCTGATCCAATCCCGTGTCCCTTCTCTTATTGAATATTGATACTACAGCAAAAGAAGGAACACTGCTGAGCCATAAGTTAAGACTGTTAAGACAATTTCACTCATAAAAAAACCTTTGCTGAACTGTTAGTGATTACTGTCAGTAATTGTTATCACATTACTGTTCAATCTTATAAAATTGAAGAAACAAAAAAATTGTGTAACTCATATTTCAACAACAGATTAATATTTGATTACTACAGCAACACTTTAAGTCGGTCTAGTAGATGATGCCTGACAGAAGCAGCCATAATCACTTGATTATCAAAATTAATATTGTTATAACAGGTGTATCATAAAGATACAAATATAGCAACTAAAACAAAATTTAAAGTACAAAAGTCAAGGATCAGGAGCCCAACTAAAGCAAACACTGATCTCCACAATGGTGACATCAAACGAAACAGTAACATTATCATCTAAATCTCTGTAATTCTCAATAAGATCTTTTGATATCTAATCTCTGATCTGATAGAAATAAAGTCAGTCTGGTGAGTAATGAGTGTAGCTGGTAAAGCTGTTTGTTGATTGTTAAAATCTTCTGTTTATTTCATCTAAGGCTTTGGCTGAAGTCAGTTGTAGTTCTTGTGTGTGTCTTGTTTCTCTTTTCTTCAGTGATTCTACTTGTTAACAGCAGCTGTTGATCAGTGTCTGATTTCACTCATTAGTTTTCATTCTCTCTGTCAGGTGGACTATATTAGTAAACTCATGTAAGGAATAGTGAATGAGGGTGATGGGGTTAATTGAAACACAGCCGCTGAGTGTCGACTTTGAACATTGTTAATTTACGATATATAACAGCAGGCTACCTTCTCGAAAATGATGAATATTACCCAGAATGCACTGTTTTAATGAAAAACAGTATGTTACTGTTGAAATTTGGCAGTTTTTTACAGCGATTTTTAATAGTGTAGATGTGTGATGTTCAGAGTAGATCAGTTTATCTGAATATGCTGTTTTATCACCGTTGTTGAGATTCATACGCTGAATCTTGTTATGTTTGTGTGCCTAAAATCAAGACACTTTGTACAAAATGTATAGAAAACCCTCTTTCATTGTACAATCAAAGCTGTTACAATCCATAACAGAAGTTGTAGAGAAAAGACTGCAAATGAATGCAGCTAATCATGTCAAACAACATTAAATCATAATTACTAATATTTATTTTAAAAAGTCACAAGCCAAGATCACAACGAAAGCAAACACTGACCACTATAATGGTGACACACAAATCATGATTTTCTCGTTTGGTGATTCTGCTTGTTAACATCCAGTGTTCATCACTTATGATCAATCAGCACTTAATTAATCACATAATTATCTCATGAATATTGACACTGCTTCAGTGTTACTTTAACACTCTTTTAGAGTGGGACCATATATGCTCTGAGCAGTGTTAATTTAACACTTTAGCTTTTACTGTATAGAGCTGAGTATCATCAGCATAACAGTGAAAGCTTTACAACATGTTTCCTGATGATATCTCCCAAGGGTAACATACAGAGCGTGAAGAGTAGCAGCCCTAGTACTGAGCCTTGAGGTACTCCATACTGCACTTGTGATCGATATGATACCTCTTCATTCACTGCTACGAATTGATGGCGGTCATATAAGTATGATTTAATCCATGCTAATGCACTTCCATTAATGCCGGCAAAGTGTTCAAGTCTATGCAGAAGAATGTTGTGGTCAATTGTGTCAAACGCAGCACTAAGATCCAATAGAACTAATAGAGAGATACAACCATGATCAGATGATAAGAGCAGGTCATTTGTAACTCCAAGGAGAGCAGTCTCAGTACTATGAAACGGTCAAAATCCTGACTGGAAATCCTCATATATACCATTTTCTCTAAGAAGGAATATAATTGTGAGGATACCACCTTTTCTAGTTTCTTGGACAGAAAAGGGAGATTCGAGATTGATCTATAATTAACTAGTTCTTTGGGGTCAAGTTGAAGTTTTTTGATGAGAGTCTTAATAACAGCCAGTTTGAAGGTTTTGGGGACATATCCTAATGACAATGAGGAATTAATAATAGTCAGAAAAGGATCTATGACTTCTGGAAGCACCTCTTTTAGGAGCTTAGATGGTATAGGGTCTAACATACATGTTGTTGGTTTAGATGATTTAACAAGTTTATACAATTCTTCTTCTCCTATAGTAGAGAATGAGTGGAACTGTTCCTCAGGGGGTCTATAGTGCACTGTCTGATGCGATACTGTAGCTGACGGCTGAATGGTTCAATTTTATCTCTAATAGTATCGATTTTAGAAGTAAAGTAGTTCATAAAGTCATTACTACTGTGATGTTGGGAAATGTCAACACTTGTTGAGGCTTTATTTTTTGTTAATTTAGCCACTGTATTGAATAAACACCTGCACTTTTAGCAATTGATGTAATTTTACAATACATTTTACAACAATACACTGTATTCATGGTTTTTATTGTAAATGCAAATGCATGATGGGAAATTGGTGGACAGTCCTGTAATATTATTGTAACTACACTGTAGAAGAATTATTTTACAGACACCACAAAGCATTGTGGGATAGCATTAAAACTGGTACTTCATTATTCTTTCTAACATGAAAAAAGTCCAGTTTTCTTAACGTTAAAAGAAACTTTTTAAAAGGTATGATGTTCCTCAAACATTCTTTCAACTTAATTTTGATTTAAAAATGCAACATTCTAGGAATGTTGATTTGTAACATTCCAAGAACATAAAAAGGTCCAGTTTCCATATTAGTATAATGTTATTGTAAGGTTAGTAAAATGTTCCTGCAACATTCTCTCAGTCATTCAAACACCTGCTGTGAACAAGCAAGAAAGAAAGAGAAATTAACAAACAAACTACAAATTTCTTCAGCCACAGTCTTAGGTGAACTGAAGATACAAGACTTTAAATCTCTCAAGATCTGAATAAACAAATCCACAAACAGCATTACCAGCTTCACTTATAGTAATACTAACCAGAATTATTTTATTTCTGTCATGCATCTACAGAAGTCCTTTTTGAGAATTCACAGAGGTTAAGATGTTGATGTCTTATTGAAAATGTTTTTTTTTTTTAGATCACCATCATAGAGATCAGGGTTTGCTTCAGTTGTGCTCTTGACCCTCAACTTTTGCTGCAATACTTTATTATGCAGCAGTTACAGTTTGCAGCAGTTTGTTTTCAGAAAACATATCTGCATGTATAAAGCAGATCAACAAGTTTGTTTTAATAGCAACCAACTGACTGCACTAAAATGGTTTAAATGACCCAACTGATATAAAAATCAATAACTTGAAACATTGTTGTGGTTTGTACACTGATGTTTAACAGTATAAAAATTGACTTTGCTAACTGTTTTGTTTAAAACATGTTTTAAGTTATTTATATACTCAAAGGGATCAACATTTGGCGTATGAAACACAACAATGGTGACATGTTTCATGCCAGCATACAAAACATGTTCATGGCTCCCAGCATTGTCACCACTGTTGAGGATTGTACGACAACAATAAAAAATACAACATTTTACTGTATTAATGCTACTGTAATCACAGCAACACTGCTGTATAAACACAGAATTTCATTGTATTAAATCAACAGTATATTATTTGCTGTAAATTCACGGCAATTAGTTGCCAGGAGTTTCCTGTAAAAATACAATACATTTTTAACAGTCTGGGGTTATGCTTGTTTTCTTCTAAAAGAGAAGAAAAGTAATCGGATCTAGCCGTTTTTAATGCTTTTCTGTAGGATAGGTTACTTTCCCACCAAGCAATATGAAATACCTCTAGTTTTGTTTTCCTCCAGCTGCGCTCCATTTTTCGGGCTGCTCTCTTTAGGGTGCGAGTATGCTTATTATACCATGGTGTCATACTGGTTTCCTTAACCTTCCTTAAGCGTAAAAGAGCAACTGTATTTAAAATGCTAGAAAATTGAGATTCCATAGTTTCTGTTACATCATCAAGTTGTTCTGAGGTTTTGGATATGCTAAGGAATTCGGATACATCAGGAAGATAACTTAAAAATCAGTCTTTTGTGGTAGAAGTGATGGTTCTACCATACTTATAACAAGAAGTAGAATTTACAATTTTGGCTATATGAAGTTTGCACATGATTTCGACAATGAGTAGGTCCTGAAACGTGTTGTCTAACCCCAATAGAGTTCAGAATGTCTATAAATGCTGATCCCAATGCATCTTTTTCATTATCAACATGGATATTAAAATCACCAACCATTAAAATTTAATCTGCAGCCAGAACTAACTCAGATGTAAAATCACCAAACTCTTTAATAAAGCCTGTATGGTGCCCTGGTGGCCTGTATACTGTAGCCAGTACAAACATCACAGGGGATTTATCATTAACATTTGTTTCTCTGGATAATGTTATATGAAGCATCATTCCTTCAAATGAGTGTGTTCACGGTGTGTGTGTGTGTGTGTGTGTGTGTGTGTGCTTTTGATGGGTTAAATGAAGACCACAAATGTATGTCACGTCACTTTCACTTTTCAGTGTTCATGATGTGTCCATTGCCTCCACAGCACTCTTTCATAAAAAGTAGTATTTTTTTATTTTTTAAGGAACTTTAGGTTCTTTTGAGCCTTTCACTACATTTTAGAATGTAAATTAAAGTTTATCATGTCATGATTTGGAATATGCATGTTCTCATGTAAACAAATGTTGTTTCACGTCTCATTTTCTTATACAGTATTTACACATTTTCCTTCAAATTGACAAGTGCTTTTGTTTTCCTTTTTCTGTTTCTTGTTTTATGACCACTAAATAGCATTTTGAGGGGGGAGAGTTTGGAAACTTTCAAGATCCTTCTGATGTTAACACTTCTCTCTGGTCATGTTGCCCTATGAAATTTAGAATCTGAAGGTTTAGATCTTTGTGCTTCCATGTGCATTCCATTTATATCTTATTATACAGAAGTACAGTACACTCATTTTTTGTAACTAAATGTGATATTATATACATATTATATCTTGGTTTCTCATTTTGACCATGACTTGCATTATGGTGGGGGGAATGCATGTGAACTTGTGCAGGGTTAATACAATGTCAGAAATATGGATACAGTAGGAGTCCATTTCTGTCCCCCAAGGTACAATCTACACTAACGTACCCCATAGGGCTTATTATTGGACCTCAAGGTACATGTATGTACCTTTTTGAGGGTCAAAAGGGTACATATATGTTCACAGACATTAAAAGGTACATATATGTATTGTTTCTTTAAAAGGTTAAGGTACAATTTGTAGAGCCAGCCCTGATTGGCTGCTTGAATCTAAAAGAACGTCCGGTTTCTTTCTTTTGGCGGAGACGAAGTCATATCACGGTTATGCATGGTTATTACAAGATTTGGGTAGTCCAGGGGCCAAAGAGTAAAAATGCTGCCATATTTTTGCTCCACCCATGAATTTAGCAGATGATTTCATCAGAGAAGGAACCAAGTCATTCCTTCCAATTCACAAACAAGTCTTGAGTCAAATCCCAAGTCCTCAAAGAGTAAAAGTTAATGAGATAATTAAGTGACTAATTAAATGAAGATGCATTAGTGATGAACACCTGCTGTTTACAATCAACATCACTGAAGAAAAGAGAAACACAAGAACTACAACTGACTTTAAGCACAGCCTTGGATGAAATCAATTGAAAGGGAAAAATAAATCTTTTCCACCATAATTGTGGTGAGTATTTGCTTCAGTTGAGCTCTTGAGCCTTTAAGCAGTTTTTATAAATTTGCTTCTGAACAATTGCATTATTATTTTGCAGCAAACATTTGTGCAATCCTGATACAACTCTTGATCTAGCAGGTGACTTATGCTTTTGATGACTGTATGATCTTGATTAAATTTCTTGATTATTCGTTTACAGTTTTTCTCAGTCGCTTTGGTACTTTTCTCGAATCATACTCACAATTTGTAAAACAGTAAGTGCATTTCTCAAAACAACTCATACAAATAGCAAAACACCATGGATTACCTGCAAAAGCCAGTCTCTTGCTCAAAAAATCATTAGTTCATCTTTTAAAAATAAATATCTGTGTCAATGAACATGTCAGTGCCATCGAATGACAAGTCCTTGTGTCACAGTTTATGGATAAGACAGTCAAATTCCTTAATCATGTTGTCAATATAACAGTGTACTCTAGAGGGATGTTACAGTTTTTCTCAATTGCTTTGGCACATTTTTCGAAACAGTCTTAACATTCTCTAAACTGTGAGTGCAAATGTCACAACTGTTTGCAGGAACTTCAAAACTTTATAGCATGTCTGCAAAATGTAGTTACTCACCCAGAACATTTAATTAATGCTTCAAAACCTAGTTATTGTGTCAATAATTTGGCAAAGGCCACCAAAATCTAAAGTATTTTTGTCATTGTGTGACCCACACTGGTCAAAATGTTTAGTTGTTTTTTCACCACAACAGTCAACCATGAAAATTAAGGGTTTAAACAAAAATCTCATATTTGTTGAGAAAAGTCAATAGTATGTAGAAAAAAAAAAGTCTATGAACATTTGCATTTTTACAGTGTTTATTTTTGTACTTCATGTGTATATACACAATACAAGTGTATTTACTGTACATGTAAAGTAACTGACAAGAGTAACAAGATTTCACTTTACATTTCATATTTGTGTATTACCACAAATACACAAACAACAAATAACATTCATGGGGAAAAAAAAACAAACAAATTTTTCTTGGTGGACATCTTGTCACTCACGTTGGTCAGGCCAAAGATTTTCATCAACATCACATCTGATGTTTTCCATTACCACACACCGTGGGAAAAAATGCCGCACACATCCCCTGCAATGCCCTGTGATGTCCTCACATGCAGCATTCATGGCATCCAACAAAGACATCTTATTTTGTGGTCTATGATCATACACTTTCCACCTCCATGGATTTAGGAATGGAGAGTATGGTGGAAGGAATTCCACTGTTATCCTTTCATGTGCAGCAAACCAGTCCCTAACACTGTTGGTTCGGTGGAAGCTGACATTATCCCAGACAACAACATAATTAGGCAAATGTGGTCTACCTAAACCTCTTTCTTGTTCTGGAATCAGATCTCTGTAAAGTGCATTTAGGAAGGCCAGGAGAAGTTGGGTATTATAGGGCCCAATGTGTGGAATATGTGTGCTCACCCTGTTCTCTGAAATGGCAGCACACATTGTAATATTGGCCCCATGTTGGCCTGGTGTCAATTGTGGCTCCGTGTCCAATGAGATTGCGACCACGTCTCCGGCCTTTGGACAGATTAAACCCAGTCTCGTCCACAAAAACTAGAATGTGGGTTGTTTCATGTACTTCTAACTCCATGATTCTCTATGAAGAAACGCAGAAAAAAATGTAACAGTAAATGTATTTTCTTATGGGTTTCTGAAACGTACAGTAAAGTAATACAGGCATCTTAGTAAAACAGGAAAACTCACTAAGTGCACACCAATGGTTTACCTGCACTGTAAAACCCGACAAGTTAACTTAACTCAAACCATTTGAGTAAACAGATTGCCTTGATTTAAACCATGTAAGTTTTGAAACTTTTCATTCAAGTAATTAAGTGATTAACTAAGTGCTGATTGAGAATTAGTGATGAACAGCTGCTGTTAACAAACAGAATCACAGAAGAAAAGAGAAACACAAGAACTACTACAACTGACTTCAGACACAGCCTTAGAAGAAATCAACTGAAATAAAATACATGAAATCTCTCAAGATCTGATTAAACAACCCCACAAACAGCATCACCAGCTCCACTTATTAATAACCAGACTGACTTTATTTCTGTCAGACGTCTACAGAAGATCTTATTGAGAATGAACTAAGGTTTAGATGTTGATTTATTGTTTCATTTGAAGTAACCATGTTAGAGATCAGTGTTTGCTTTAGTTGGGCTCTTGACCCTTGACTTCTGTCTTTGTCTTTTCTCTGGCTGTTATAACCGTGTGTTTCTAAAACACATTTGTTGTAACTCAAAAGCCCAGAATAAATGCCATCAGGTGTTAATGTGATCTTGAGAGATTTCATGAATTTTATTTCAGTTGATTTCATCTAAGGCTGTGTCTGAAGTCAGTTGTAGTAGTTCTTGTGTTTCTCTTTTCTTCAGTAATTCTGTTTGTTAACAGCAGCTGTTCATCACTAATTCACAATTATCACTCAGATAATCACTTAATTACTTAATTGCAATGTATATCTTCTTTCAGTGAACTCAACTGAATTAAGTTCACAGTACTCATAACTGTTAGTTTTTTCAACTTAAATGGTTTAAGGCAATAGGTTTCCTCAAATGGTTTGAGTTAACATAACTTGTCAGGTTTGAGTAAGGCTGTGTCTGAAGTCAGCTGTAGTTCCTTTCTCTCTTTTCTTCAGTAATTCTGTATGTTAACAGCAGGTGTTCATCACTAAAGCTCAATTATCAGTCAATTAATCACTTAATTACTTAATTGCAATGTATATCTTCTTTCAATGAACTCAACTGAATTAAGTTCAGAGTACTTATAACTGTTAGTTTTTTCAACTTAAATGGTTTAAGGCAATCGGTTTCCTCAAATGGTTTGAGTTAACTTAAGGATATCTGTTTACTCAAACCGTTTGAGTTAAGTTTACTTGTCGGGTTTTACAGTGTGGACATACTGGTACCTCAACGCCTTGACTCTTTCACTGTTCCTCTCAAATGGAGGTGGAAATGCTGACAGAATTTATATTTGCAAAGTCTTTATTGTCATTTATGATTGCACTTTGGATCTCTCTTAGCCTGATGGAATTGTTGGCTATGACCATGTTGCAAATTTCTTGTTCTTGCAGTTGGTTAAATACTACTGCTCTGCCACCAGCGCGAGGTTGTCGTGCAGTTCTATAGAATAAACAAATAGACTTGCATTTACCTTTACAATATTGTTGTTTATACTGTAAAAATACTTTACATACTGTAAAACAAAAAAAAACATATTTACCTGTTTTCCCTACGAAAGGTTTGCACAATTGATGACACTGTGGACCTGTTTACATTAGGCTGTACTCTTCAACCAGCCTCTTCCATTATAAAACCATGATTTATGACATGATCCACAAGTGTGGCTCTGATTTCATCAGAGACTCTGACTGTTCTATTTCCACCTCTTCCTCGATTATTTCTTCCTCTACCTCCACCACGTATTCTTACATGCCTTCCAATTTCTCTTCCACGAGCATGTTGCTGCAGTTCAGGGTTTTGAACGTCCTCCATTCTCAAAAACTTCTACAGCAGTGATTGTGCTGTGGGCAATCTACATATATATATATATATATATATATATATATACTCCCAAAGTTGATTGGTTAAATGGTGAAATGGTTGATTCATATTAGAGGTAATTTGCAATTAGATTGCGAATGCAATTAGAGGTCATGTGCCAATTTAGCAGACATTACAAATAATGTCAATGTCAGATATATTTTAGAATATACATTCATGTATACTAATTATGATAATTGAATAGATCGTTTTGAATGTGATGGCTTACACAATAAAAAATGGTGACAATAAAAAAGAAGTTCTGAAGTGTTTGACAGTGTAAGTGAGAATCGAGTCATCAGTTTTGATCAACAAGCCATATGCAATTATTTGTTGTTCAAACTGCAGACAGTTGTATGTACTCTTTGCACACATGTGCCAAAGCATTTGCAATTTGCTCAAATCAATAAGAAATTCCAATCTGATGTGAAAAAGAAGCGAATTGTTCAGAGATCTGAACTTAATGTTTTGGGAAATAAAAAATCATTTGAGAACTGAGCCAAAGCAATTGAGAAAAACTGTATGATGTAAACTATGGCAACATTTTGAATGACAGTTACGGTATTGAACAGTATGCAATATGCTTATGTAATGCCATATATCCATTTCAAAAGTACAAATTTACACATTACTGTATGTGGGATATTGACTGAAAGAGACTGGATAGAATTCCCAGTTACACTTTTACTAGTGGTCTGGCCAAAAACAAAAACCTTTACAATGTCATTGTGATATAGAAAAGGAAAAAGAAATATGGGCACAAAGATGAAAATAAGTCCATTGTCAGAATTTGTAACTCTTGTGTTGTCCTCTGTCTATACAGTATAAGCTTTCCAACTGAAGATTTATGAGATGAACCTTTCAGCTATTTCAGAGAAATGGTTTATCATTGGTTTATCATCTACATTCTATTCATTAGTAAAGATTCACTTGCACAATTCATGCCAGTTTGACAAAAAGTCTAATAATAATGTGTAAAAAAAAAAAAAAGTGTGCTTGGCAGTTTATGACTAATAACCATTTTGCATTTAATGACTTATACGATGAACTAAAGACCCGATGTTTTGGGGGGTAAGACTATTGCACAGAAAACTATATAATACATTTTGAGCAACATGACATTAGCAACTGATAATGTAGGAAACAACAGAGAATTGTACATAATCATTTGCATGGATGTACCAAAGCATTTGCAACTTATTCAAAGAAATGAGAAACTGCTTTTTTGATGTGAACAAGTGACACAATGATGTGAGAATTGAACAGGTAGTTTTGAGAATTTCAATTCTGATCAGAGAAATTTACCAAAGCAACTGAGAAAAACTGTAAAGAGAAGAGTTTGTGGCTTAGTTCTTAGAGAGAACTGCGGTGTATTCAATGCTCTGTGTGTGCACTTTAGATTGGTTAAATGCAAAGTACGAATTTTGAGTTTGGGTCACCATACTTATCCGTATGTCACTTTCACAAAGATCATTATGCACTCATTATGCAAATTCCACCATATAACGCTTCAATATTAAGGAAAATATAACACATTTTGGAATAAGGCATTTAGCCATGAACATTTATCATGTGATCCTCAACAGTGGTGAAAATTATTATTCATACTGCAGTGCATTATGGGAGTAATTCATGTATTGCAACATGAAGCATTTTGTTGATTGTCACCATTGTAGAGATTCATATACTGGTTCTTGATATATGTGTGTGTCTAAAAAGCACTGCAGTGCAAAGTTCTATATGTGTTACAAAAAAAAATTCATACCCTTTAAATATTAGAGAAATACATTTTTTGTGGACATGCTGTAGTTTCACTGGAATTATTCAAAACCTAAACATGTGGAAAAAAATATTGAGATATAGTTAAATCAGCTCATTGTAACTATATGCTCTTCATATGTCACAGTTCTGTGTTTTCCACAACACCACATGCATGGCTACAGAAAGCAATCTAGCACAGCAAGTCAAGGGTCAAGAGCACAACTAAACCAAACACTGATCTCCATGATGGTGGCATCATTTTAACCAATAAAATATCAACATCTGATCCTCTGTAATTCTTAATAATAGCAGGTGTTAATCATTAATGCACAATCATCAGTTAATTAGTCACTTAATTATCTTAGTAACTTTAACTCTTTGAGGACTTGGGATTTGACTCAAGACTCGTTTGTGACTTGGAAGGAATGACTTGGTTCCTCCTCTGATGAAATCATCTACTGAGTTCATGGGTGGATCAAAAATATGGCAGGACTTTTACTCTTTGGCCCCTGGACTTCCCACCTCTGGTTCTTACAGGGCTTTCAACCAAGGAGGTCCTTCAAAAAATGTCAGAAGCAGGCATAGAAGTAACCGACGTTGACATCTTTGTCCTATGAGCGTTATTTTCATGCATGCAGTGTCAAGGCTGATAAAAAAAAGGATTACACTGAAACCAGGAGATGAAATAGATTTTCAGGCAAATTACACTCACTCAGTAGATGAACATTTTTCTTCAATTTGTTTTTAAAATGAAAAGGATTTAGTAAATTCTGATTTTAATTCAGCGTGGGTTTATATATATATATATATATATATATATATATATATATATATAAAATCATATCTCATTATAGTCAACAATTGTACCCTTTTTGGAGGGTGAATTTTTGTACTGTTAAATAAAGGTACAAAATTGTCACCACAGGTACAAAACTGGTCTCTTAAGGTACCAGTACCTGGCCTCTTAAGGTACAATAGCCCCAGTGACAAGCTATTGTACCCCTAAAGGTACTATTATGTACTTTATTTTCTGAGAGTGTATGCAGAGTTAACCTTCTGATTTTCATACTGAGTTATGAAATTAAAAACAATCCATGTGGTTCTGATCGGATGAATTGAAATGCAGCTATTTGTTTCTAAATCCCATGCCAATGTTAATTATTAAACATCACACTTTCAAGTGTTGGTTCAGATCTTTAGACGTGTGTTTGTGTGTATTTTTAAATTATTTGATCAATTATCTGTTTATGTGTTGACAGCAAATTTCTTGTTCAATTTAAATGTGAATGAAAGTGTTGTCTCTGTCATTAAATATGTTACCTTAAATTATAAGGCAGTGGGGTAACATTTGTTTATAATTATTGATCAAAGTAAAAAAAAAAAAAAATCCCTGTTGACAGAACATGATTTAGGTTGACTGGACTAGTAAATAATAGTCAAGTCAACTTAAAGAAATTTGTTACCTGGACTAATTCCAAGTAGTTTCAACAAAAAATATTTTGTCAAGATAACAAAAAAATTTTAGGCAGCGGCGTAACATAATATTTTTAGTTGACAACAAATTATTTTTTACAGTGTACTAGATTGGTCCAACGATCGTTGAACCAGCATCTTTTCACTAGTTGAGCCAACATTTTTGCATTTAATTGTCCAGTTAACTAAAATATAATTATTAGTCAAAATTTTTGTGAGTTAGATTTTTTACAGAGTATGAGTATGATGGTAGCACATAGGTCTGGAATGACATGACATTAAATCATTCATAACAGAATTTTCCTTTTTCAAGTTAATTATCCCTTCAAAAAAAGAACCATCCCAGCTAACAGAATTGTTTTATAAGATCATTCTCCAAATATTCAGTGTTGGTTCTGGGAACATAAAAAAAATTCTAGTTTTCTTGATGTTAGAGGAACATTTGTAAAAGGTTTGATGTTGCTAAAACATTCTTACATTCTAGGAACATTAATTTGTAACATTCCAATAACATATTCATTTCTAGTTTCTTTAATGGTAGTGGAATGTAGGGCTGGGCGATATATCTAACGATATGATCATGCGCGTCTAATCAGTAAAGCTGCTTCCGTGATCACCGCTAAATTCTCCATCACCTGCTTATAACTGGAGTGGCATTTAATAGACAGAGCCGTAGATCGCTGACAAGCCACGCCATATCGCGTTCATTATCGCAGATGAATCGCCTTCGATAATGAACGCGATATGGCGTGGCTTGTCAGTGATCTATGGCTCTGTCTTTTAGAGGTGGGACTTTCAAGTCACAAGCAAGTCTTCAAGTCATATTCAAGTCCTCAAAGGGTTGAAGCTAAAGAGATAATTAAGTGACTAATTAAATGATGATTGTGCATTAGTGATGAACATCTGATGTTAACAATCAACATCACTGAAGTAAAGAGAAACACAAGAACTACAACTGAATTTAGCCACAGCCTTCAACTGAAAAAAAAAGTAAAAGAAAAAAAAAACACTATGCCACCATAATTGTGGTCAAGGCTTGCTTTAAGTAGTGTCTTGACCCTTTTACTAATTCAAACCAATTTGATTCAAAACAATTGCAATATTGTTTTCGCAACAAACATGTATGCATTGCTGAATCAAACCTTGCAGTAACAGATGATCTTACGCTTTTTCTGCTTATAACTCATGATGACTGAACATCATGAAATTGTGTTTATCTTTGGATAGTAGACTGACACTCAGCTATTACTGAACTGAAGTAAAAAAAAAAATCACAATGCTTCAATGTTGAAAGACACAAAAAGAGACAATCAGTTCAGGTTTTTAGACAAACACACTTATCACACGATCCTCAACAGTGGTGACAATTTTTCATACTGCAGTGCATGACGGGGGTTTTTACTAAGGTTTTACCCAGCATGCAACATTTTGTTGATAGTCACCACTGTTGAGAGTCATATGCTGGTTCTTGATGTCTGTGTGTGTCTACAGAGTTAATTTTTTCCATAGTGTAGTTTTACAGGGTTGATTATGCTAAACTTAAAAAGAGCTAATGTTAATTTGATTGTAATCTGACCACCTATCACATACAGATTAATTTCTTCTCTCTGCTTTACAGCACCTCATGCAATGCTACATAAAGAGATCTAACATGACAGTCAAGGGTCAAGAGCCCCACTAAAGCAAACACTGATCTCCATTATGGTTGAATCACTTTAACCAATAAAACATATACATCTGATCCTCTGTAACTCTCAACAACAGCAGGTGTTCATCATTAATGCACAATCATCATTTAATTAGTCACTTAATTATCTCATTAACTTTAACCCTTTGAGGACTTGGGATATGACTTGAAGACTTGCTTGTGACTTGAAAGTCCCAACTCTGGTAAAAGCTGAATGTCAGTCAACAATCCAAAGAAGACTATCTCACGATGTCCAAGTCAACATGAGTTATAAGCAGAAAAAGCATAAGATCATCTGTCACTACAAGGTTTGATTCAGCAATGCATACATGTTTGTTGCGAAAACAATATTGAAATTGCTTTGAATCAAATTGCTTTGAATTAGTAAAAGGGTCAAGAGACTACCTAAAGCAAACCCTGACCACAATTATGGTGGCATAGTGTTTTTTTTTTTTTTCAGTTGAAGGCTGTGGCTAAATTCAGTTGTAGTTCTTGTGTTTCTCTTTACTTCAGTGATGTTGATTGTTAACAGCAGAAGGTCATCACTAATGTACAATCATCATTTAATTAGTCACTTAATTATCTTATTAACTTTAACCCTTTGAGGACTTGGGTATGACTTGAAGACTTGCTTGTGACTTGAAAGTCCCACTTCTGCTGTCTATTAAATGCCACTCCAATTATGTGATGGAGATTTTAGCGGTGATCACGGAAGCAGCTTTACTGATTAGATGCGCATGATCATATCGTTAGATATATCGCCCAGCCCTAGTGTAGAATGTTGAATTTTAAACCAAAATTAAGTTCAAAGAATGTTTGAGGAACATCATACCTTTTTAAAAATGTTCCTCTAACGTCAAGGAATACTGGACTTTTTTTTCCTTGAACCAACACTAAAATAGTTGGAGAACATTCTTATAACAAAATTATCTTAGCTGAGTTTATGTTATTTTGAGGAGTAAAAGAATGACCTCTTCATTAACACCCTCAAGGGACACCCATTCCACCAGCAAAAAATGGATACAATTCTCCTAATCAGCTGCAGACATTCAGAGATAAGCTAAGCCCCCTATCTTCAATCATTTTAAACAAAATGAAGGTTGCCAATTTCCTGTTAAAAGTTTCTATGGTTTAATGTGCCTTGTGCATTTGAACTCTGAGAAAAGTGGCTGCCGAGTCTTGGTGCATTCCAATAACATTCTGATATTATTATTATGACTCTGATGTCATAGCTGAGCTTTGCCAAGCATTGCAGTCATAAGGTCATCATCATCCTTGCACATGATGAGCATGTGTGTGTATTTCTTAAATGAAATTGAGAGTTCTGTGAGAATTTAGATGGGGTGAATGAGTGGAGGGTGGGTAAAAGCTGAAGAAAGATGTGAGGGGTGAATTCCAGAAAGCACAGTTAACTTACCATCAGCTAAACCCTGAACTTTCAGTTGATTAACCCCAAACCTTGCTTATTTTAAGTATGTGGTATCAAAAATGTGTCCGAGAGTAAGTTCATTCAACTCAGCCTATGTTCCTGGTTAAGACTCAATACATTCTCAACAGAGCGAGAAATCGACGAGTCACTATGGAAACTGATGCCAAGGAAAAGTGTGACATGCTGGTTCTTTCTTCTTTTGTTTAATGGTTGTTTACATGCATAGAGCATATCACCAACTAATTACAGATATGTAATTAAAAATAAAATACATTGATTTCGAATTTAGACATCATAGAAAGTGCCGATCCATGTGTGCGATGATAATATAAAATTTACTACACTGTAAAAAAGGATTCAATTCATTTTATAAATAGAGTGAACGAAATATTAAATTGAGGGAATGCAATAGTAATTGTGTGCACATTTAGTACATTGAGGAAATGAATTAGTAAAGCATGCACACGATGATTTTTCCTGCATGTCATGTGCGGGGCTCCGTATATATACATATATATCTTACATAGATATAATACAGGCATCATGTTCAGAAGCTTGTGTCTTCAGTCCCCCAAAACAGAGTTATTGAAGACACCTAAAGTTCACAAACAGAATCACTGAAAGAAAAAAGGGTAAATTATTGGTTACCATTATAGTGGTCATTGTTTGCTTTAGTTGGGCTCTTGACCCATGACTTTTTTTAATGTTACATTTTATATGGCTCTTGTAACTGAATTATAACAGCTAGACAAATAAAGAGAGAAGCTCGTCAGGTTATGTTGGCTGTGATTTTACATAATCATCATTTGACCTGGATGTCTGAACTTGTTTAGAGCCTGATCTCTGAGTTAAATTAACATTCATAAAAGCAGCCCCTGTTACTAAACAATAAGAGACCTGAAAAATTCAGTTATATCCAGAGTTTAAGAATTCAGATTTAAAAAAAAAACAAAACAGATTTAGGCACACAGTGACATCAAGAACCAGCATATGAATCTCAAGAACGGTGACAGACAGCATATACAGATGAACTGTAAGCATCACAAAACAAGCTTCTAAAAATTGCATAAAAAAGTAAAAAGAAAGAAAATAGTACGAATAAAAATAAGACAATTCAGCTCATAATTTATTCATGCCGCAAAGCATGATGGGAGCCATAAATGAGTTTTGACACAACAACAACCACAAAAAATCTGTTAAAAAAATTTAAGGGTCAAGAGCCCAACTAAAGCAAACACTGACCACTGTAATGGTAACCAAAATGTAGATTTTTCTCCTGCAATGATTCTGTTTGTTAACATCAGGGGGGTATCCCAGAAAGCAGGTTATGTGACATACCTGGGTATGTTTAAGAGTAAGTAAGCGGATAACCTCAACTTTTGGTTCCAAAAATGGAGGTAACTTTCAGGGTATGTTAGTAGTCATAGCAACTCACTCTCTGAACTTAACCTGCTCCGAAGCAGCTTCTGTTCCAGGGTTAGTTCACTTCAGCGAGCCTTCAGTGGGTGTGACAGATAGCACAAAACATTATATATTACAATATTACAATATTACAATATATATATATATATATGATATGTTAATGAGGAAGCGCTAATATAAGTAATAAATAAGGTAATATTATTCTAATATGATTATTTCTTTCATTGGCATATATAAGAGTTATCTATAAATTATGTATTAAGAGGTATGTATAAATTATAAAACACTATGACAAGGTAATGTTTAACTTGTATATATATATTGATATATTTTATTTATTACATGTTATATCTCACACATGGAGAGGCATTTTCTATAATGTATAAATTCTAAATCAAAATACATTTCTGATATGACTTAATATATAATTGGCATAAAACAAACAATATAATTCACATTCTTAAGGATTAAAAATTAAATGGGGAAAAAAAGGAAATGATTGCACAGCCATCAGCTAGGTGGCGATATGCACTAAGCAGGTAAACAACTAATGAACAAAAGAAGAAGAAAGAAACAGCTTGGCACACTTTTTCTTAGCGTCCGTTTCTATAGTGACTCGTCGATTCGTCACTCTGTTGAGAATTCAATTCATGTCAATTCAAGTTTATTTGTATAGCGCTTTTTACAATACAAATCGTTACAAAGCAACTTTACAGAAAATTATGTTTCTACAATATTTAGTAATAGCTTATAAGTGGTGACTGTCAGTTTGTGCACGTATGACAGGATTTGTAGAAAAATTTATACAATTCGTAGTCAGCCAGATGATGAACATTATTAATATTATTAATAATTAATAATTATTATATGATGCAGTCACACTTGTAGCAATATTTGTTAGTTCTGTTGTTGATTCAGGGTTAGCATCATCTGAGGTCCTCTGAGGGTCAGCATCATCTCTTCTCAGGTGTTCTGGATCCAGACTGGAGCTTGTGTAAATCCTAGTTACCACGGGATGTAAATCACGTGGCAAAACAGAAACAAATAGAGAAATCATTAGCATAGCTGCTGTTCCAAAAAAGTAAAATTAATTAGTTTAACCCAAGCTAAAGAATAAGAATGCACATTTGATCAGATACAACTATACTCACAATTTAAGATACATTATTCAAATGCTTGGCGAAAGAGATGCGTTTTTAATCTAGATTTAAACAGAGAGAGAGAGAATGTCTTGAGTCTTAACCAGGAACATACCCTGAGTTGAATGAACTTACTCCCGGATGCGTTTTTGGAACCACGTACCTCGAGTAAGCAAGGTTTAGGGTAAATCAACCGAGAGTTCAGGGTTTAGTTCACGGTAGGTTAACCCTGCATTCTGGAATACACCCCAGGTGTCTTCAATAACTCTGTTTTGGGGGCTTGAAAACATAAACTTTTGACCACGATGCCTGCCTGTATCATCTCCATGTAATCATCATGAATTTGTGAAAAAGGCATGTGCATGCGTATTACATTTTTGCGCTGTGTTTCTTAGTCACCAACTACTGGCCTGGCATGCATAACATAGTATTCATTAGCATAGTGTTTTGCTTGTTTTTTTTTCTTAAATAATTTTTTTTTTACTTTATTTATTTTTTGTGCTATTTGGCTCATTTTGAATTGTTAATTTCTAAGCATCTCATTTGATTAATTCTAATGAACTTTTGTTAAATGTTAAATTTAACTAAAAATATTGCTTGTAATCTGTTGACACAATTTAATTAAGTAAATATAGTATATTATTCTTAGTGTACACCAACTACGCACACATTTCCTATCATGTCTGACTATGAAAGACAATCAAACCAATCAGAGTAGGTATTGGGTGGGTTGACATTTGCAACCCCGCCTCTATATGCAGGCTAGAGCAAATGTGCGCACGCACACAGCTCTTTTGGCTTTTGTCAAGAATGAGTCATTTATCCATGTTTTAACATAATTTATTCATAATTAACCTAGACTAGACCACTTGGAAGTTTTAACAAAGAAATAAAATAAGTCCTCTGTAACATCGTAACATCTCAGCACTCAAAATAGACATAGGCTCATTTAGCCTATAAGTAGACCAACGCACCAATAAAAACAGGTCTTTTTTAACAAATTATGATACATTTTAAATTAAGATGGGTATTTGGCAATAACGAAATTAAGATAAAGGCTCCGTCGGATTTGCTTCGCCACTAGCAGCTGACATTTAATAAAAGAATAATGCAAATATAATGCATATATACTCTGTCTACATTATGCATTTAAGACTCAATGAATATTTAGTTTATCATTTGAAAAACCTTTACTCACAGAGATTAGGCTAAACCTACATGTTTTTGTGGAGGAAAATTATTGAATCCACTGTAGATGGTTTCGTTCCTGTGCTCACTGATGGTGCGTCATTATTCACTCATTATTCTCATTATAAACATGGTCAAAACTTTTCCATACCTCAAACTTTGCTTTAGTTGCTGGTGCAACCAAAACATAATCACCAGAGTCAAGCCTGTTTTTTTTGTGGTGGATATTATGTGATGTATGTTTATACCTTTGTATGTTTTTGTTCTCTGCATTAATAAAAATAGGTGATTTGTATGCAATACGTTGTGCCTTGTATTACTAAATATGTAAATAATATTTGACTTTTGATCATCTCAGTCTGTAAAGATCAGCTCTCAGGAGACATGGAGCGGCGTCATCTTCCTCCTCTGCTTGTCCTTCAAGGCAGCTTGAAGTAAGCTTGTATTACTTAAGTAACCAATAACATCGATACAAGTTTTTCATGTTACATTGTGCTACAGTTTGTTGCGGGTTATTATTGTCATTCAGTAACACAAGCTTACTTCAGGCTGCCTTGAAGGACAAGAGCTCATCTTTAAAGACTGAGACGATCGAAGGTCAAATATTATTTACATATTTAGTAATACAAATCACAATTACGAGAGCTTTCCAATATGTGCGCCACTGAGTGGCGTCTGTGTACTTCCCTGTCAGAGAGCACCTGTCCATCACTATCCAATCAGAGTAGATCACTGTTAAGCCCGCCCCCATGAGAGGTTTGTCAAAACACCAAACGAAAAACTGCGAAACATAATCTGTGGCAATGAATTCAGAATTCACGATTAGCAAAAACAAATCTTTGAAAAACATTAACAAAGAATGAAGTATATTTGAAGAGCCTGTTAAATTTTTGCCACTGAGTTCATTTTTTTCGTTTTCATTGTTTTTTTCTTCTTTTGTAATGGCATATTTTTGATATTTTCTGAAAAAGTTACGTTCAGTTTTATAAAGTTTCGTTCATTATTATTGAAACAAATGTAATTCCATGCTTATCCGGGATACTCTTTTTTTTATGTTTATTTTGACTAGTTTTCCAAACAGCACCACCACTCTCATGCTTTTTTGCAACAGCAGCTGCTCCGGTCATGTGATCTTAGCTTAAATCTTATTGGACGGCACATATTTTTGCTTTGCAGAATTGAAAAGATTCATCGGACTGGTACATTTGCATTTTAAGTGTGTGAATGTTCGCCGTCTATGTGGAAGCATCCATAAAAATTTCTTGTTTTATTTCAGCACATCATTGTGCCTGATATTTGTGACCAATCACAAAAAGTAGGGACACAAGTCGGTTCTGGGGCATTTTGAGTTTATCACAGATTAATAAATCGGTTATTTATCACAGATTAATAAATCACAAAAAACCGGACCACATACTATTAATAATAAAGGATAATGTGCATTGTAAATGTCAGTAATTTATCTTTTTTGACTTTTATAAAATTGATTTAGAGGCTAAAATATGTGTGTTTTATCTTTTTATAAAACTTTTTTGTCAAAACTCTATTTAAACTTGTGCATTGTAGATAACGTTGCAAGACACTCTGTTAAAATCATTTTTTTTTAAATAATTTTTAATGTTATTATTTTAATAACAAAACAAAAAGTATTAAAATATTGCTGCTATTTTTTTGTTATTGCTGGTTTTCTACAGAAAACTTGGTAAATTGATTTCATTGTGTAGCATTGGGACTTCTTTACTTCTTTACCAGCCCTGCCACGACCCACGCAAGTTATGTTACCCACGCAAGTTATGGTCTACTATGTAGACCTTCGTATTGTAACCTTATCAAAAAACCTAATGAAATATGAAAATATATATTCCAAATATTTAATATAGACTATGGGGAATTGCACGGAACTCAGGGTAGACTCAGTTAAGTGGCCACTTTTGAAGCCAGCTGTAAGAAGTCAGCTGTAAGAGTTAATGAAGGAGGAGGTGGAGGTGGACTAAGAGAAGAGAAAGTTTTGAAAAGTGTGTGAGAATCAGAACAGTTGCTAATTTTCTTGTGGTAGTATGATGTTTTAGCCTTGAAGACATTTGCAGAGAAGGAAGAGAGGAGAGACTGATACACAGTCAGTAGAGTTTCTTGATTTATGCATTTCCTCTTTGCAGCCCAGAGTATTCACAGAGAACATCGGACAGCCAGGGGGCAGATGTGGTGGTGCATGCTGGTTTGGATGACAGTGGGCAAAAGTTGTCCAAGAAAGAGGTTAGAGTGAAGCAAAGAGTGTCATTAGCACTGTTTGTGTCCAGATCTGAAAACTGAGAGAGTTAAGGAAGTGAGGATGAAACCATAGAGGATAGGCCAGATGGAGAGAGTGAGCATAGGTCCCGTCGAAAGGTGACCTGCAGTTGAATGTGTGCCACTTCATGAGTAAGTGCGAGGTTAGCAGTTATGAAGAAGTGGTCTGAGGTGTGCAGTGGAGCAACTAAAGTGTTGTCCATGGAGCAACAGCGCGTGTAGATGAGGTCCAGTTGGTTGCCTGATTAGTGAGTCACTGTAGTACAAACTCGCTGTTGAAATAACACTGTTTGGAGAAGCAATGAACCAATATGTGACTCAAACAGCTGGATTAGAGAGAAAACTTAAAATTGAGAAAGACGAGTAATTTGAATATCAGAATAATAATTATATATGAATTACTTCTGTAATATTGTTGAAAGTGTGAGCAAAATTTGGATATTTAAAACTTTCGCTACTAAGAATATGTTAGCCTAGATAAAAACTGAATGACAAAACTATATATACATTTTGATTTTTTACTTTAATTGATAAGTATTTGGACTCAGTGTAATTGGAATACAGTGGTTTGGGAAAAAACTCTATTGTAAGAACAAAAAATATGTGCCATAAATCTAGACCAATAGGAAGATAAGGACATCTAAATTGAGCAACAGCCACTTCGTAGAAATGCCAGCATTAAGTTATGCCAGTAGTTTGCTTTTGAATCTTGATACAAAACCTTACACCTTTTGGTAAAAGAAACATATGGTCTGATTAGCTGGCTTGAAAGCAAAGTCTTGTATTTAGTATAAACCAAATGCAGCCCAACATGATGCAAGACCACCTCTGTATTCAAACAACCTTGTTTAGGAGCTACTGTATTAGGTAGGCCAGTCTGAAAAGACGCTCAGGACAGTTGACAGGACACTGCTGCGTGTCGTCTCGAAAGCTTATAATTTCCATGTTTTTTTAAGCCTTGCCACTTGCCAATTTAAACATTCAAAAGCGTTTAAAGCATTTAAACACAAGACGTGGAAAAGCTGAACTGAGTAGCTGGATACTCGCACGCTGAAATAAAAATGTCAAAATACCCGTCTTGGAAAGTATGTTCGAAAAAATTATCGGTTGTCTTAAGTGAAAGTAAACAGTTGAGAAAAAAATTGGATGTGTATTATATCGGATGCATTCATTGTCTCTTAAAGTGACCGCGCCTAATTTAGCTACTGCTGTTGTAATGTTAATCCAAGAAAATGAAAGAAAGAAAACCACTCCCTGCTCTCTACTGAATTACTTTGTAGTTTTAGCAAGAATTAATGCATTAGTGAAACCAACAAATATTCAGACACCAGATTTCATTTTTGATATTGTTTTTTTTTTGATAGCCCAATAAAGTTGTAAGGGAAACAGGTCAATTTAGCTCAAAGTGAATCATTTAAGATTTTAAAGGGAATTTGAACAGAATCACTGTTTCACGGCTGATCACTGAGATGCCCTGCGATTCACTGAACGAGCCGTTTAACATCAAATCTGCACTGGATATTAATATCCAAAGTATAGTGAAAACACTATAAATTAGCACAGTAACAAGATCTTAACTTGTAAGCACAAAACACAAGATACTTCTCCTTTCAATATGAATAAGGCTTTATTATATAAATCTAAGACATATAAACTAATCTAACACATAAGCACACACACTCACACATTCACACAAGTTGCAGGAAAATAGAAAGTTAAGGAAGAATGAGTTTAAGAGAACGAAAATGTGGAATCCCAAGTTTACAGCAATAAGTGAAATTGCATAGACATGAACATCCATCAATCACTTAATTAACCCTCGCATTGAGTTACTCAATGAGGTTAAAATTATATTAGATACACCAGTATAGATCAGAGTCTGTAAGTACTACTTGCATCTCCTGTGTAAAGTGAAAGTGAAGTTACATTCAGCCAAGTATGGTGACCCATACTCAGAATTTCTGCTCTGCATTTAACCCATCCAAAGTGCACACACACAGAGCAGTGAACACACACCCAGAGCAGTGGGCAGCCATTTATGCTGCGGCGCCCGGGGAGCAGTTGGGGGTTCGATGCCTTGCTCAAGGGCACCTCAGTCGTGGTATTAAAGGTGGAGAGAGAACTGTACATGCACTCCCCCCACCCACAATTCCTGCCGGCCCGGGACTCGAACTCACAACCTTTCGATTGCCAGGCCAACTCTCTAACCATTAGGCTACGACTTCCCAAGCTAGTAGCAAAGCTAAAAGCAAACTAAAAGCAGGCATGACTAATAGCAGAAGCAAAGCTAAAAGCCAAAAGTAAACATGACTAATAGCAAAAGCTAAGAAGCAGCGCTAGAAGCTAAAAGCCAGATTTTATGGTGTCCTAAGTATTTAAACTGGCCTGTTGGCCACACCTCAAATGTTGTCTTGACCAATCAGATATTGTCTTGGCTCGGGGTATTATAAATCATATGTTATCTTATCAAGCACGGGGTCCGAATTTTCCCGCTCTTGCAGGGTACAATTTTGGACAAGATTCCTATAACAAGAATATGATACATCTGACAAATAACTGATGGCCAGGAATGTCTCAAGCAAGCAGATTGAGGCACAAACATACTAAACATGGATATGAATCCTTAAGCTATCCAATAGTTATTAAAAGACATACACAATAAGTGATTATAACCTGATAGTCAAATGTGTGGGTCACATATAAATGAATATGGAGTCAAGCGATGGACTGATATTCATTTATAAGTCATTTTTATCCATTTATATCTAGAAAAGACAGTTTCTGTGCCGTTCTCTGACATAAAGATTTCTGTGGAGACCAGAGGTTAAAAGCCCCCCCCCCCCCCTTAGGAATTTCAGTCTGGTTCTGCTAGGTGGGGGAAGTCAATCCAAGGATCTTGTGTATTACTCTCATGGGTTTACATGTGATGTCCGGCATTGCAACTCAATTACTTGCCCCAAATTTGACAATCTCTTCTCCGAATTGAAATTGTCAATAATTGTTCTAGTGGTGTTAATGTTGAAAGCTGTTCTGTGAAAGAGTTGGTTGGTTGGTTATCTTGCTTCGGACTTGTGGCATGGAATGATTTATGACCTCCTGTTGCCTTTCTGAGGAATTCAGCTTGTGTTTCAACCACAGTCCTGATCGACTCTTTAATTTGTCTGATTCTTGTCAGATACGCTACAAAGTGAACTGTGGCGTATTATATAACCAAATAAATTTTCATACAGTGGATTACTAGAGAAATTGATTAAAAAAAAAAAAACATTTTTGGGACCAATTATTATTCAGACACTTTGACCTCACCATGTTTTGCTTACGTGTTTTTTTCCCGGAATTGCTAATGTAACCTTTTAACACCACAGACTGAACAAAATTAATCATTGCTTGGTAATTGGTCAACAAAGTATTGACAGTTGTCTGAAGTTTTCGTTTGATTGTAATCCATTACATATCTTTCTACAAAGTTATCTGATATTAATATGATATTAAGTTTAATTTGTTCTGACAATCTAACTTTGAGTTCTTGTCAGATTTTATTACCATTTTCTAAACTAGAGCAAATAAACTGTGATAATGTGAGAAATGTTGAAAATGTCTGAATAAATATTGGTTTGACTGTATATAAAATTTTTACAGTAATGACTATGCAGTGATATTTTACATTTAATTTTTTGGTTTCAGTACCTAGACACTTACAAACTTGAAAAAATTTAAACACTGTGTAAATAGCACAAACAAACAAACAGAACGAACATACAAATTAAAACTTTCAAACAGGGCCCACTAGTACAACCTGCACCGGGGCCCCGCAAACTCCAGCTACGCCCCTGGGTGGCCATGCTCACTGATCTTTCTCAGTCTGATTGGCTGACTTAAGGCAATTACTTGAAGTCAGAATGCACTGGTAGTTATCAGTCAGCTGGAAAACCAAGTAATGTTAGATTTGACTATTATGTGTTGACGCAGCCTTATCCATGTCTAAAGTAAACTACACCTGCCTACTTACACTGTTAGCAATTGACGTAATTATTTACATTATTGTATAGCCACCATATAGCATTGTGGAATAGTATTAAAAGGAGTACTTTCCCAGTGAATAAAATGTTGTTATAAGAACGTTCTCCAATGGTTGAGTGTTGGTTCTGGGAACATAAAAAACTTCCAGCTTTCTTGACATTAGAGGAACACTTCTAAAAGATATGATGTTCCCCAAACATTTTAAAAAACAAACTGGAAAACTGTTGTTGTGTTGCTTACACAAAATATTGACTTTTAAAAACATATACATACATTGTTACTTAACTTTTTTTTAAATACATTCTTTATTTATTTTATACACTCCCTGACATCAACATTCGGCATATGAAACACAACAATGGTGACATGAATCCTGCCGACATACAAAATACATTCATGGCTCCCAGCATACATTGCTGCAATTATTATTATTATTATTATTATCATTACTTTTATTTTATTTTTATTGTCACCATTGTTGAGGATTGTATGACAACAATACAAAATGCAGCATTTAACTGTAACAACGATATTGTATTCACAGTAGTACTGCTATGTAAACACAGTTCTTTATTACATTAAAAATAACTGTACTTCATCTATATATTATTTCTTATGAATTTACAGCAATTAGTTGCTAGAAATATAAGATTATCTATCTTAATTATCAACTTCATTATAAAAGACAAGGAATAATGTTTAAAGCAAGCTCATTTTCTACTGCAAAAATGTGCAATCCCGTGTGTAATACCAAGAGTGAACTAAACTTGTCCTATTATTTCTAAGTTATAACCACAAACATTCTGTGATGTGTCCAAACTTTTAGAATTAAGTGTTGAATGTTTTAACAGCTTAACTATTTGACAAATGCAGATCTGGATAATATTCACATACTCCTTGGAGTAAACAAGCTGAGTCTTTTGGCATCTCCAAAATGCAGAAAGGACAAGCACCAGACATGAGCTAAAACAGTAAAGCCAAAAAAAAAAAAAAAAGAGTAAAAGGCATTTGACTGTTAAAGAAATGCAATCAGTGCCTTAACACAGCCACATTAGGCAAAAGTTATTAACCATAAGCTAAACACATGACTAATGCGGTTGTGCAGGATGTGGAGAAAGGTTCAGAAAAAAGGGTTTATACAGTTTTGAGTGTAAGATAATGATATACTGTATACATTTTGCAGACATATTTCCTTGTTCAAAAAGTCATGATGAATATGTCATGGCAACATATGTTTTTTCCATTACTCATCAAAATTATTTAACAAATTTCAATTATTTAATATTATTGGTTGAAATGACTTGTACAGCCAATTTGATAATACTTAAAATGTTAAGGAAATATGTGGAAATGTTTTACAGTGTAGTCATGGTTGTATGGAATGGTTAAAGAGGCTTTTAAAGATCTGTCTAGTGAACACCAAGCATTGGGGGTAAATCTACAGCAGACATGTAGACAATGTCCTGAACTAATGTTAAGTTAATGTTCTATTGGGAAAAATAATGATTTTTTTATTATGTATTTATCTATCTGTTTCATTAGCTGTGAGGATTTCAGTGTGACCCTCTTCTTTCCATCTTACATAATTTCTGGGAAAAATTACACTGGAGCCATTCAAATCTGTAGAGACAAAGCTTCCTTGTGGAAATCATCTTCACCATACTTTGAAGGGCTCCTCCGACTGTTGCTTTAATACAGGTTTCTTTGAGAGGTTTTAATTTTCTTTTTGATTCAGGCCGTCTCAAGCTGCTTGGAGTCCTGTATGTATGTTTCTGCTTGAGACATGTCTTTAGATATAATAGGTACACGAGGGGCCTCTGGTCATGGCTGAATCATCGCTGTGAATGCAGGGTAAGCAGTGAGCTCAGGATTATGTTCCAGAAGAGTGCAGTACCTGAGCTGTACCGAGTTTGGCCATCCCAGAGCATCTGTCTGTCCCATCAGTTGTCTTTCTTTCTGTTGAATTTCGTTCACTCATTACAAGTGCACAATGCTCATGTTTATGAGAATGATCGCTTTCTTGTAGCATGCCCAGATTTTCCTCTTTTGAGCAAGAGATGCTCTTCTTTCTTTCTTTTTTACCTGACCACTAATGCCTAGCCTGTCATTTATATTATTTTGTTTTCTGATTGTAACAAGTTTACATGCATTTTTGATATGCTTCATGAAGATATTTTATTTCTGATAACATGCAAGTGGTCACACTTTCATCTGTAATGAATGTCAGTACAGTTACTTCTGGCAGGTGTAACAGATGCATTACAAAACATTCAACATGACTTTCTCAGAACAATGGGCTTTATTTCCCCCAAATCTCTTAGACAAACATTGGTCAAGTTTCCCATTTACTGAGCGGCCGTTGGAAAAAAAACACTCGTCATTTTAAAGGAATGAGAACTGTTGTAACTACTTGAGCAATGATGCATTGTGTGTGAGTGGTTGTAAGGAAGAAACCCAGCTATGGCATGAACATCATTATCTGAAAACTGATTTTGTTTTATTTCTCTGCTCACATAAAAAAGTAAAGTCCTCTTAAAGTCCATTTGAATGTCTGGCAAAAAAGTGAAATTCCTCTTGGACGAGAGAGTGGGAAAGCGGGTCTCTTCTCTTCCCTCCCCTCTCTCCTGTCTTTCCTCCCTGCATGTCTCATTCTATTTCTCTCTCACTCACTCTCTTTCTTTCTCTGGCAGCACTCAGCTCTTTTGGCAGGAGTGACCAGAATAAAAGCAGCAACACCAGACATAGAATAGAAAAAAGTGCAATGATCCATCGAACCAAATGTTTTGCCCTTTCCTAATTACGTTGTGTCCTGTATCATTTTCTTCCGCATACCCCCTCCCCCTTTCACTTTTTTTTGAGACATTTTTGAAGTGGTAATTAGCTCCTGGAGAACAAAACCAGCTGATTCAGGGAGGGCCAGTGCATTTTAGGGAGAGATGGCTAAAAGGAGGGTTGTGTTGCTCCTTCTCGGATTCATCCTCACAATACAGCTGAGTCCTTCACTGCAAGGAGGTAGGTGTGCACTTTGATGCCTCGTATAGGAGGTATATCCTGAGAAACATTACTGGTGTAGAAGGGACTCTATAGGCTATTTTTTCTGCATATTTTGTAGCAACCAGAAGTGTGAATTCTGCAGAGAGTAAAGTTAGAGGACTTGTGCAAACGATGGGTTCTGCAGGTGGTCATGTTTACTACTGATTTTAGTTGTGAATTTTCACTGGAGGTTAAAGTATAGTAATAATATGTGAGCATGCTGGCATAACATGGAATATTACAAAGCAATCTTATACATATGATATTCATACCTATGATGCATAACTCAAAAATAAAAAAACTAATTGCAATTCAGAGAAATCTCTCAGATCTTGAGCATTACCACCAAGCCTGCTTGCTGAGGAATCTGGTTCACATTAATGAGAAACATTTGGAGTGGTGACATTCACATGATTCATATTTGAGTATGTTTTGCTTTTGCCCAATAGCATCCAGGTCATTTTCGAACCGAAAGAAGGAGGTTTTATTTCTGAGAAAACATTTATGTGAGAAAATAAAGACATGATATAACCAGTGCTTTGGATAGCTTAAAAAGTCTAGTAAGTCACAGGATTCCCATAATAAACCTTTGTGGTAATATAAATTCACTTAAGAGAGGCATAGAACTGATTGTAAATGCTTATTTAGGTGGTTTACAAACTACAACGTCCTGTCTTTTTCAATCAAATTAAAAGAGTTCAAGCTTGCAAATACCGTAGTACAAACCACCAAATGCAGGCTGCAGAGATTTTATAACGAAATGTCATAAACCTTAACTCAGCTACAGATGTTAGCTGAAGTTCTCCGTCTTCTTGTGCCAGAGTGCTCAAATGGGAAAATGAATGTGGTGAGAGTTGTTTCTCTTGAAGGCCATTCCCCGCAATCGTAGAATGCTTTGCTTAGCTGATGGGGAGGGTGATGAGTTTTTTAATCGAAAACACAACTGCATTTCTGAAGACTACAGTTGGACTCTTTCTGTTAGGTTGTGTAGCCTTGACAAATATAAAACTTTATGGTGGACCACTGTCCACACTCAAAAAAACAGCTTGTTGGTCTAACATAATAAAATTATGACACACATTTCCACACATTTAAACCGATTTATTTTAACTTAAATTAAGTTAAATGTACTGATGAGTAAAATTCATGCTAATTTTATGAGATCACACCAATTTCATTTGACATATTCTGTGAATGTGCTCTGAACACAATTCACTCTTGTTGATCTAAATAGTGTTGTTGCTGTTTAGACTGGTGCTTTTTTTAAAAATTAAACCTAAAACACTGTGGTGAAGAGTGGAGCCTGTGCTTAGGTTGTCAATAGCTGTCATACATGCACGTAAAAGTTTTAGGATAATTTGATTGTTAAGAACAGAAAAGCTGACAATATAAACTTCCTAAATCACATGCTGTCCCTCAAACTGATATATTTTATTTACTGCTATGAGAATGTAACAGCCAATATAACACTTCCTTACATAAGTAAAAATTTTGCAGCATGCAAGTAATGATCATGTAAAAATGTTCACATGACCACAACACATATACAGCTCATGTAGCCTATAGCTTAACCACAGGGTCTATACTTCACCATAATGGTAACCTCAATAATCAACATAAACATAAACTCTTTTAAATGTCAAAATAACTAAACAACAAACTTTAATAGGTCTTTCCCTTTACCAAAAACACATTAAACCGCACTTAATATCAAAATTCATTCTCCTGGTCTATCCTTATGCAAGGCATGCTGGGAACTAGAAATCCAATACCCAGTTTCAGTCAATGCACATAAATGATTTATGTCAGCCCAACTTAACTTCAATGTTTTAAGTTAACATTTAACAAATGTAATTTCATTTAATATAATAAAATTGAGTGCAAAAACTGAGATTTATGTTGTTTTAGCTTATTTTAAGTAGACTGAGCAAATTACTAAAATATATAATTTTCTTTGAGTGCAGTGAGCCGCGCAAGTGGCCATTAGGTCGGTGTCTTTGGCCGCAGACACCAGCAGCCTATGCTGTGTGATGTTACGCTCTGCTTAGAGCCTGGATTAGCAAGTACAAACTGTGGTATGGAGCGATGCAGTATAAGACAAGGAAGTCAAAAATCTCCAACTAGTTTTTTGTTGTTGTTATTTTTTTGGCCCCATCATTAAATTGCAGTTGTTTTAATGTTCTTGTGCAGTGTTTAGTCGTGATTGGAAAGGATGTGTGGGTCTGTTCCCAGTTTCCAAACAAAGCCAGTGTATTTCACAATTCACAATTTATTTATTTATTTTCACAAAAATAATTTCTTCGGCACTAGCTGATATATGGGTTTCCAAGCTGTTCCTAAAAGAGAGCTCTCCCAGCTCGTCTCACTGATGCTGAATACATTTATGGAGAAATTCTGCTCTTGTTGCCTAGTAGGATTTGCAATTGTGATAAGTTTTCCATAAAAGCCATCAGGGCCACGTCTTAATTTCAGCAGTCTGCCATTTTCATTTTACTAATTGTACTTGAGGCCAAAAACAGCTCAACTATTTCCTCCATACATCTCATGACAAATTGCTGGTCTGTTAGACTCAGAACTGTCTGTAGGGCATCTGTGATATTTGCGCAGTGAGAGTGAAAAGTGTCACAGTTCCGACTTAAGGCCCAACGTTAAGCATAAGGTAATGCTTTTTGTAGGATAAATCATATACAAACATTCAGTCAGATGAATTGACACAAATGAGCCTGAAGTCAACTCCCATTAACTCATTGAGAGATTTTTCATTGCTTTCCACAATGCACACATTGTCTTTTGAGTGCATTGTTATCCAATGACCTCTGTACTGGACAGTTAGCAAAGTTCAGTGCTTGTGAGTCTGTTTGGACTGCTCGTGCAGGTGGAATGTTTTCTCTACTGGTGTGAGTGAGTTAGTCAAGCCTAAATGTCTCTCTTCTTCCATTCTTGCTAAATGGTGACAGTTTTGACATATGGAACAGTCTCTGTCGGAGCTTTGGGAATGTCATTTTGGAGCCAAAAGGCTCACATCATTCATTATTTTCATTACAATTACAACCCGAATTCCGGAAAAGTTGGGACGTTTTTTAAATTTTAATAAAATGAAAACTAAAAGACTTTCAAATCACATGAGCCAATATTTTATTCACAATAGAACATAGATAACATAGCAAATGTTTAAACTGAGAAAGTTTACAATTTTATGCACAAAATGAGCTCATTTCAATTTTGATTTCTGCTACAGGTCTCAAAATATAAAAATAGTTGGGACGGGGCATGTTTACCATGGTGTAGCATCTCCTTTTCTTTTCAAAACAGTTTGAAGACGTCTGGGCATTGAGGCTATGAGTTGCTGGAGTTTTGCTGTTGGAATTTGGTCCCATTCTTGCCTTATATAGATTTCCAGCTGCTGAAGAGTTCGTGGTCGTCTTTGACGTATTTTTCGTTTAATGATGCGCCAAATGTTCTCTATAGGTGAAAGATCTGGACTGCAGGCAGGCCAGGTTAGCACCCGGACTCTTCTACGACGAAGCCATGCTGTTGTTATAGCTGCAGTATGTGGTTTTGCATTGTTCTGCTGAAATAAACAAGGCCTTCCCTGAAATAGACGTTGTTTGGAGGGAAGCATATGTTGCTCTAAAACCTTTATATACCTTTCAGCATTCACAGAGCCTTCCAAAACATGCAAGCTGCCCATACCGTATGCACTTATGCACCCCCATACCATCAGAGATGCTGGCTTTTGAACTGAACGCTGATAACATGCTGGAAGGTCTCCCTCCTCTTTAGCCCGGAGGACACGGCGTCCGTGATTTCCAACAAGAATGTCAAATTTGGACTCGTCTGACCATAAAACACTATTCCACTTTGAAATAGTCCATTTTAAATGAGCCTTGGCCCACAGGACACGACGGCGTTTCTGGACCATGTTCACATATGGCTTCCTTTTTGCATGATAGAGCTTTATTTGGCATCTGCTGATGGCACGGCGGATTGTGTTTACCGACAGTGGTTTCTGAAAGTATTCCTGGGCCCATTTAGTAATGTCATTGACACAATCATGCCGATGAGTAATGCAGTGTCGTCTGAGAGCCCGAAGACCACGGGCATCCAATAAAGGTCTCCGGCCTTGTCCCTTACGCACAGAGATTTCTCCAGTTTCTCTGAATCTTTTGATGATGTTATGCACTGTAGATGATGAGATTTGCAAGCCTTTGCAATTTGACGTTGAGGAACATTGTTTTTAAAGTTTTCCACAATTTTTTTACGCAGTCTTTCACAGATTGGAGAGCCTCTGCCCATCTTTACTTCTGAGAGACTCTGCTTCTCTAAGACAAAGCTTTTATAGCTAATCATGTTACAGACCTGATATCAATTAACTTAATTAATCACTAGATGTTCTCCCAGCTGAATCTTTTCAAAACTGCTTGCTTTTTTAGCCATTTGTTGCCCCCGTGCCAACTTTTTTGAGACCTGTAGCAGGCATTAAATTTTAAATGAGCTAATTAAGTGGATAAAAGTGTAAAATTTCTCATTTTAAACATGTGCTACGTTATCTATGTTCTATTGTGAATAAAATATTGGCTCATGTGATTTGAAATTCCTTTAGTTTTCATTTTATTAAAATTTAAAAAACGTCCCAACTTTTCCGGAATTCGGGTTGTACAATTCATTACCCCATAAAATGTTTATTCAGGGGCACAAGAGCACTCACCGTTAGACTTCATGTTAAACCATATAGTGTTAAAAATTATGCAATCACTGCTGTTACGTCTAGTGTATCTAAACTGTTGATTGATTTTGTAAGCATACCTAAGCTGTTGGCAGTCACATCATACACAATGGAAAGCCTTTGGTGGAAGTACCAATTATCATGTAACAGTTTTCTCCCTCACTCTCTTATACCCTCCTGTGGTAATTTATCACTCAGACATCTATGATACATGTAACCTTATGATAACCAATCATTTTGTGCAAAGTATACAATGAAACGAAATATTATATATATTTGCCTTTTTTATTTTCATTTTAACATATAGATAAATTGAATACAGACCAAAGATAACCGGTTAGATTTACCCAAAATGAATTATATTTTATGTTTAACCACTAAAGAAACATCAGAGCCAGCGGCACATATCAGAAGGTCTAGCCGAGGTGAGGCTGCTTCTCGGCGGATAGATGATCACTGAGCTCCGGCTGATCACGTGGAGCTGACCGCCTCTGAGATCGGCGAAACACATTTTTAAATAGGCGCTGTCTTTAAAAATAAACCACAGATTTTAAACAACTACAACCCTAACCCTAACCCTAATCCATCAACACCTCGGTTAATCTCAATAAGAACTTTTATGTTGTTTATAAAACTTGTTTATAATAAGTTAAGTTGGTAATACTGTTATTGGAGTATTTACGCTAGAGTTTGACACCAATCAGAGGTTGGGTTTTCACTTTCAACCAACATATGACTTCTGAGCAATGTCAGTCTACATCTAGTGTGATGGGAAGCTTTATTAGAATGTTAGAGAATAATGTTGTAACAATGTTATCAATAGACATTTTTAGAATGTTTTTAGAGAATGTTATCCTACCTTTTAGCAGATCACTCTGGGAACTAAAATAAAACTAGCCGCTGAAAACATTCCTAGAACATTAAACATTTCTAGGTGGGTGGTTGCAGTACAGCCATGATTTTCACCAGCAATATTATACTTGTTATTAAGGTAGTTTTCTTAGGACATCATCTAATGCATATGCTGGAGACCAGCTATATATTGGGATTTTTGAAAGATAACAGATGGACACTAAAAAAAGTAACAGAGCAGGTCTGAAATAGAGATGAGCAAAAGCATAGTTCAACATATGAATCATGCTCATCTCATCTGAATCCCTGGTGGGGGTAGCCTGAACTACCTCCCATGTTTCCTGCTCTTCAGTTAGTAATCCAGCATACAGCACTTGTTGACTGATGTGATACTCTCTAAGTGGCCTTGTATTGAGAGAATAGCACAGACCTGCAGAGAGAAAGCATCTGTAGAGCGTTATATCATGACCTCAGCTCTCAACGCCATGCTCTATTGTGCTCCTGCAGAGTTGGCTGTGGCTCTGTAGGAATGCTAGCAAAGATAAGTGGCTTCATTTAGCTACATTAATTTATACCTCCCCCTCATTCACAGTCTGAGGCCGTTAAGAGATCTGACAGTTTATCTCCCATATCTTTGGCATTTTAAAACACAGCTCACTTGCCGCACACTCAAATACCCAATGGTCGCAGGTCAATTACGGTATGGCATTGCTGGGAAATCAGCTAGCGTGATTTCACCAAGTACAACATGTTCCTGGATCAACATCCTTGTTGATCTTGGAACAACGTTCCAGTCAACCAATCAGAATAGAGATATAACTTCACAGGAAATATCTGTTTTAGGCTTATAACCAGAGTTAGGTGTTTGTTAATCAGCTACACTCTCAGAAAATAAAGTACATAATTGTACCTTTAGGGGTACAATAGCTTGTCACTGGGGCTGTACCGTCAAGGGTACAGCTTTGTACCCTTGTGATTTTTACCTCAAGAGACCAGTTTTGTACCTGTGGTGACAATTTTGTACCTTTATTTAACAGTACAAAAATTCACCCTTCAAAAAGGGTACAATCGTTGACTATAATGAGATATGATTATATATATATATATATATATATATTAGCACACACGCTGAATTAAAATCAGAATTTGCTAAATCCTTTTCATTTTAAAAACAATGTCTAACTATAACATAGAAATTATCTTCTACTGAGTGAGTGTAATTTGCCTGAAAATCCATTTCATCTCCTGGTTTTAGTATAGTCCTTTTTTTATCAGCCTTGACACTGCATGCATGAAAGTGATGCTCATAGGACAAAGAATTCAACATTTTTCCACAAAGGATCCACATGGTGTCTATGTTAAAGAGATACTTGATTTGCCAAAACAATGGAATAGACTCAGAATGCAGTACATCTCGACGTTGGTTACTTCTATGCCTGCTTCTGATATTTTTTAAAGGACCACCTTGGTTGAAAGCCCTGTAAGAACAAGAGGTGGTTAGTCCAGGGGCCAAAGAGTAAAAGTCCTGCCATATGTTTGTTCCATCCATGAACTCAGCAGCTGATTTCACCAGAAGAGGAACCAAGTCATTCCTTCCAAGTCACAAACAGATCTTGAGTCAAATCCCAAGTCCTCAAAGAGTTAAAGTTAATGAGATAATTAAGTGACTAATTAAATGATGATTGTGCATTAGTGATGTTTTATGTACCCTATGCCAAGGGTACAAAAGCTGTACCTTTGAGGGTACACTCTCAGAAAATAAAGTACATAATTGTACCTTTAGGGGTACAATAGTTTGTCACTGGGGATGTACCATTAAATTTGTACCCTTGTGATTTGTACCTTGAGAGACCAGTTTTGTACAGAGGTGGGAAGTCCAGGGGCCAAAGAGTAAAAGTCCAGCAGCCGATTTCACCAGAGGAACCAAGTAATTCCTTCCAAATCACAAACGACTCTCAAGTTAAATCCCAAGTCCTCAAAGAGTTAAAGTTAATCAGATAATTAAGTGACTAATTAAATAATTATTGTGCATTAGTGATTAACACCTGCTGTTATTGAGAATTACAGAGGATCAGATGTTTATGTTTTATTGGTTAAAATTATGCCACCATCATGGAGATCAGTGTTTGGTTTAGTTGTGCTCTTGACCCTTGACATGTTTTTGACCCTCAAAAAGGTACATACATGTACTTTGAGGTCCAATAATAAGCCCTATGGGGTACGTTAGTGTAGATTGTACCTTGGTGGACAGAAATGGACTCCTACTGTACCCCTATTTCTGACAGTGTATCATTTCTTACTTATTTTAGGAATAAATTATGTGTAGGGTTAGGTTTAGGGGTAGGGATTGGGTTAAGTCTATTTTTGGACAATAATGTTGATCCAGTATCATCAGAAGATGTTGATCCAGGAACATGTCTTACTTGGCAAAATCACAGCAACCTGGGAAAACACAAGATATCAAGGCCATTCTGCTTAAAGCAAGGTGCTGTGAACCATATGTAACATGAGTTTAAATTTAAATTCGGGCTCTTTAGAGTGCTCTATAACCACAAATTCCAGTGTGGGTAAATGTCAAAGTGTGAGTCCTGTCTACTTCCACCAAGAGAAGACGGAGCCAGGATTTAAACAAAGACCTGCACTTTAACCAAATCATCTGTTCCGAAACCAGCCCAGATAGCTGATAGCTCATAACAGCCAATGACGGGAGAGTGCATGGACAGGGTTTCTTACTGTATTGTGCTTGGCCATGAGGTTAGGTCTTGATCTGATATCTGGTCTTCATTCAATCATAATTCAGAGGCCACTTAAGGGGAAATCGTGGCCTAATGGTTAGAGAGTCAGACTGGCAATCGAAAGGTTGTGAGTTCGAGTCTCGGGTCGGCAGGAATTGTAGGTGGGGGGAGTGCATGTACAGTTCTCTCTCCACCTTCAATACCACGACTTAGGTGCCCTTGAGCAAGGCACCGAACCCCCAACTGCTCCCAGGGCGCTGCAGCATAAATGGCTGCCCACTGCTCCGGGTGTGTGCTCACAGTGTGTGTGTGTGTTATCACTGCTCTGTGTGTGTGCACTTTGGATGGGTTAAATGCAGAGAACAAATTCTGAGTATGGGTCACCATACTTGGCTGAATGTCACTTCACTTTCACAAAGTGAGCCTGGAAAATCCAGTCTCCATTTTAGAGATATTCAGTTAAGTACATTATTCAAGTATCTTTACTTTACTGGAGTAGCTTTTACTTCACTACATTTCATTAAACTTATTGTTACTCCTTATAATATATAACATGCTCCGATACACAGAAGCGGTGTCTGATTCATGAATGAACTGATTATTTTCAATGTACCCATTAAATCAGTTTGCAAATCGCACAAAACGATTAATTCATGAATTGGAATGATCCGATTGCAGATGTTCTCGAGTCGACAACCCCCTGATTTAATGTGAGATGCCAGTGAACTAAATTCACACGTAAGAACCGGGAGATCTTATAAGCAAACGCGCATCTGATGCTGTTAAAAGTAAGTTACTAATGTTGAATTTTAGAATTAATTATTGTAACTGAAAATCATATTTAATTAATTAAAAGCTTGTTTGTGAACTACATCTGTTGCAAAGGGTGATCTGTTTAAGCCCACTGCTATGCATGAATACAATCACATTAACATCAGAGTACCGTTTTAGGTCAAAAAACATTAAATAAAATAACTCATGCATGTTCATTTTCTCTGCTGCTGTAATGTTAGCAGTTTTACTAAAATGCTATGCATTTAGACCATTGTGACATCTGTTTTTATATTTTTTGAAAGCACCGAGCGGCAGCCTTCCAGTATCTCGTGTGGATCCAACACAGAAGTGACTAAAATTGCAATTCATCGACTGGCTGCTAAAGGCTGGCTCCAAAAGGGAGTCAGTACCATAGACACAGTCCCATGTTAAAATGGCCAACTTTACAGAAAAAAAAAATTATTACTGCCTGGTACAAAAATTGGTTTTGGTCTATATAGCTAGTTTTGCCCTTCATAAAAAGCTGTTAGGAGGATTATTTTTTATTTTATTTTTTATAACACATCCATTTAGATTTTTTTAAGGCTTAAAGTTCTGCATAATTAAGGACCACTTTGGCACATTACTTGAGTTTATTGAACACTTATCTTAGAAATTTATCTTTGGCGGTATGGTTCCTTATGGGGGTTCTTGCTCCCAAATTAATTGAACATACAAAAGCTTAAACATTAACCCCCCAAACATAATGAGAGGTAGTACTGCCTGAAGAAGAGCCCCCAAAACCATCCTTGTTCCATTCCTGCAAAAGAGAAAAGACAATGTTATTGGGATATTCTTAATGCAGCCTACTGGCTAGCAGAGGGGTATTCTCCCCTCAAAAGGAGGGAGAGAATAGCAGGTCCCTCTTTAATTTAAGTAGCGAGGGGTGTTCATCCCCTGCTGACGATGAACAACAGGCCCCTGCAGTCAAATCAACAAAGGGTGTTCTCTCCAGCAGGAGAAAACAGCAGGCCCTTTTTCTTTTTGAGGGGTGTTTGTCCCTAGCTGAGGGATAGAACAGCAGACACCTGTAGTTGTAGCAGCAAGAGTGTGCTCCCCAGTGGGAGAAAAGAGCAGGCCCTTTTTCTTTTTGAGGGGTGTTTGTTATTCATTTATAAGCTTACTGATATGATTAGATGTCTCAAAATCATAATATTTCATCAGAGATTCCTTAATAAATTGGTGCCTTTATGAAGGGCCCTGATAAAATGGCAAAACAGCAGTTGCACTGGACTACGACTACAGTCATAAATGTTACTCTTTCTTCCTTTAAACACAAAGCTGTCCTGTTGCCATCTTCTAGATCTACTGGAAGCTCCTATTTGTACAACTATTCATGACAGCTTTCTGTTTGTCTGCATGAAAACACTGAATGCCATTAGAAGAGCTAAAGTCATTAACTATTAGAGGAAAGCAAAATGAGCTTCCCCATGACTGACTAAATGTGACCCTGGAGCGCAAAACAAGTCTCAAGTCGTTGGGGTATATTTGTAGCAATAACCAAAAATTAATTGTATGCGTCAAAATTATAGATTTTTCTTTTATGCCAAAAACCATTAGGACATTAAGCGAAGATCATGTTCCATGAAGATATTTAGTAAATTTCCTACTGTAAATATAAAAAATATATTTTTTTTTATTAGTAATATGCATAGCTAAGCACTTCATTTGGAAAACTTAAAAGGTGATTTTCTCAATATATAGATTTTACAATATTTAGATTTATATAGAAAATCAGATGATGTATAAATCTAAATTTCAGAAAATTGACCCGTATGTCTGGTTTTGTGGTCCATGGTCACAAATATGAGAGCTACTGCACTGACTTAAACACTTGACATAGGAAAAAAGTGAAAAACTTGAACTGTTTGTTTACATCTTCGGTTTTTCAGCAAATGTAAATTTAAACATAGCTTACTTAAAGCATATTTGCCTTTTATCATTTGGTAATTCAGGTTTCCTTGGAGAGATGATCAGGTGAGGCTGTAAGCGGTGGCTCTAAAGGTCACTGAGGACAGCCAACTCACTGTAGACGCTAACAGCTTGTTGCAGACAGGTATCTAAGAACAAAATCTGCTCTCACCACTCCAACAGAGAGAGGAAATCCTCTGTTTGAGGCCGATACCAGGCTGTGACATGGTTACCGTGGTGATCACTCACTTCCTGTCCATAGTGTGGATTTCTCTTTGCACTCAGCAGCCGGCTAAAAGGTGGTTATATTTTCAATGGGGATCAGCATCAGGCTGTCCATTTACTCAAATGTTCCAGCGGACTTGAACGCACGCATCGACACTTTCCCTCTTGAATATCTGACAGAGTGTGTGTTTCTGTTCCCAGTTACATTAAACAATAATTCTTTAAAAAACTTTACCTGACATTAGTGTTTAAAACTAATAATAATAATTCACTGTAAATGAATTAGATATGAGTATTCCTAACAGAAACATACCATTTGATTGTATATGCCCTTTACATTATTACAAACTCTGGCTAAAACCACATGTATAAATAAAGCTCTGTTAAGAAGTTGAGTAACATCGCATCGAGTTTTATAAAAAAATATAATATAGAACAAATGCTTGATACTCAAGTGTTATTTTATTTTGATTCTGAAGCCCACTTTAAATTCAAACTGCTCAGAATTCAATAAATCAATAATTTACCCTCCATAACCAGTCATTTAAATGAAATAATACAATTTGCCTCTCATGAAAATTGTCAAATTTCCTAAATTTATTTGCTTACCCTAAAGACCTATATGGTGTACACCAGCACAGTAATGATAAGCTCATATACTTATAAAATGAATGGAAAATAGTAATTTCTGGAAAATCATTCCATTTTGCAAGTGCCTCTATGAATATTAATGTTATTAAAGTAGATAGGTGATTGCAGGTGCCAAATTGGCTCCTATTAGTATTTAAAAATATGTTATATTGCATTACACACTAAAGCTAGTTCATTCTTCCCCACAATATGATAAAATTCAGTTTACTGTTACTCATATCAGTACGTCATGGAGATACATACAGCACACAAATGGCACCATTTCCTGCAGGTTTCTTTCAAAAAAACTTGCACCACTGTGAAGGCAAATGAAAACCCGGCTTGTAAGATGACGTTTATTTCCAAGAGCAAAAGTGTATCCTGCCTCAGACTAAACATTTTGTGTCACCCCTAATCATGTTTTGAAGCTGTGTGATAATGTTCTGTCCTTGCAAAGAGTGTGAAGGTTTCAGCAAGATGACAGTATATGTAAACTTTCCACTAGCTTATTAAAGATCTTTGTTCCATTTCTTCACTGCCTCATCTGCAAGTCAGTGCCAGGGCAATTCACAGCTTGCCTTTGTAGTTTTAATCGCAGTAACTGATCTGCTGATTATGAATGATTCTTCCCATGTGTGGCTTTCTCTTTCACATGACAACACTGGCCTTGAGTAGCTGTTTTGTTTTATTTTTTTATAACAATATATAATAATGAAAATAAGGCATGTATTCTCTTTTACTGAATAATGACAGGGTTTTCGTGCAGCTCCATAATAAAAGACCATGCTTACTGCATTGCTGATAATGAACAAAAAAGAAGCTGAGATCTATGGACTTGATTAAATGGCCTTCGAGGAACATGCAAAAGATATTAAAAAGCTTTGTCATCATAGGGTCTGTTCGCATTCTCCATCACAATTTTGTAATGCAAACTGGGTCTGGCTTCGAAAATTTTACATCATAATTTCTGCCTGGGCTAACACGACCTCCTGGGAGGCTGTTAGCAGTCCCAGAACATTGCACCCCAACGGCCCACCCATCGTGAGCCTTTCCCAAGCCCATGCACTGTAGCTCACTATACACTGTAAAACCCGACAAGTTAACTTAACTCAAACCGTTTGAGTAAACAGATTGCCTTGATTTAAACCATGTAAGTTTAAAACTTTTCATTCAAGTAATTAAGTGATTAACTAAGTGCTGATTGAGCATTAGTGATGAACAGCTGCTGTTAACAAACAGAATCACTGAAGAAAAGATAAACACAAGAACTACTACAACTGACTTCAGACACAGCCTTAGATGAAATCAACTGAAATAAAATACATGAAATCTCTCAAGGTCTGATTAAACAACCCCACAAACAGCAACACCAGCTCCACTTATTAATAACCAGACTGACTTTATTTCTGTCAGACGTCTACAGAAGATCTTATTGAGAATGAACTAAGGTGTAGATGTTGATTTATTGTTTCATTTGAAGTAACCATGTTAGAGATCAGTGTTTGCTTTAGTTGGGCTCTTGACCCTTGACTTCTGTCTTAGTCTTTTCTTAGTCAGTTGTAGTCTGTGTGTGACTAATTGACACCATAGAAGTCCAAACTGTTTGGAAAGTCTTTGTACCCACATAGCAACATTGTGTCGGCCCAGATCCGGCCCACATCTGGCACCCATGGAAAGATGATCTGGCCCCACATGCAGCGTGGAATGATGGCACTTGGGCGGACCTGCTCCTGTTTGCCAGATTTGAGCCACAAGCAGGCCATAGCAATGCCACATGTCAGCCAAGAGTAAAGAAATTAACCAGAACTGGAACTTATCTGAGCCACAAAATCTGTGTATATATTAAATATGAATTTCAGCCTTAATAAGCCTGTTAACAAGCAGAATCACTGAAGTAAAGAAAATAACAGAGAAAGAGATAAGCAGAAACACAAGAACTACAACTGACTTCAGCCACAACCTTAGATGAAATCAATTGAAGATAAAAGAAGACATTAAATCTCTGGAGATCTCACCAGAGGAGGATTAAACAACTCCACAAACTGCATTAACAGCTTCACTTATTACTAACCAGACTGACTTTATTTCTGTTAGACATCTTCAAAAGTTTTATTGAGAATTAAGAAAGGTTTAACTCTAATGTGTGTCACCATAACAGTGATTAGCGTTTCCATTAGTTGAACTCTTAACTCTTATTTTATCTTTAGTCTTTTTTAGCTGCTGAGATGGTGTGTTTGTTAAACGCATTTGCGGCATCAAAGAAAGCTAAAGAGAATTGAGGTCAGGTGATGGTGGTTATCTGTTGATGATTTTATAATCCTCATGAAACAGGCTGATTTGCTAATTTTTTTTAAATCTAGCAATTGTTTCATTAATATATTCACATCACAAACGATTCTAAAGAATTCAATATATGATGCCACACACAGACATCAACAATCAGCACATGAATCTCAACAATGGTGACAATCAAATGTACCTTGCTGCAATGCATGCTGGGTATTAGCATAGTACAAAAAGCTCCCAGCATGCATTGCAACATGAATAAATTATGCAGCTGAATTGTCCTATTATTTTGTTTAATTCTAAATATTTGCTTATATTTTGCTGTTGTTTTTGTTGTGACAGTAGCTTTTCAGTGAAGTTCTGAATTGATCAGTTTATATAAATATTTTTGACTGTAACCATTATTGAGATTCATGTGTTGATTGTTTATATCTGTGTGTGTCAGCATAGGTTACGTTTTTTAAAAGATTTTAACTGATTGTTATAATACTGCTGGATCTCATGCGGCAGAAACACAGGGTTTGTAATATGAATGTATTACTGGAACAACATAACTGTTCGATTAAAAAAAAACATCAATGAACCAGTGTGCTTCATGATGATTAAAAAACCATCAACAGATAACAGCTGACACTTGATATCATGTCACTCTAGCTTTCTTTGAAGCTGCAAATGTGTTTAACAAACACACTGTCACAATGGCCAAAAAAAAAAAAACTATATAATAAGAGTTAAGAGCCCAACTAATGGAAACACTAATCACTGTTATGGTGAAACACATTAGAGTTAAACCTCTGTTAATTCTCAAAAAAAACTTTTGTAGATGTCTAACATAAATAAAGTCAATCTGGTTAGTAATAAGAGAAGCTGGTAAAGCTGTTTGTTGAGTTGTTTAATCCTCCTCTGCTGAGATCTTGAGAGATTTCATGTCTTTTTTTATCTTCAGTTGATTTCATCTAAGGTTGTGGCTGAAGTCAGTTGTAGTTCTTGTGTTTCTGCTTATCTCTTTTTCTGTTATCTTCTTTCCTTCAGTGATTCTGCTTGTTAACAGGCTTATTAAGGCTGAAATTCATATTTAATATATAAACAGATTTTGTGGCTCAGATAAGGTCCAGTTCTAGTTAATTTCTTTACTCTTGGCTGACATGTGGCATTGCTATGGCCTGCTTGTGGCTCAGTTCTGGCAAACAGGAGCGGTCCGCCCAAGTGCCATCATTCCACGCTACATGTGGGCCAGATCATCTTTGCATGGGTGCCAGATGTGGGCCGGATCTGGGCCGACACAATGTTGCTATCTGGGTATTATCTGATTATCACAGAACCACTGGCTCTTAACATCCATTTACTATAATCAATCAAATTACACAACACCTATGTCATCAGAGATTAGACTCAGTACAGTTCAATAATTAATGATTATCATCACCAATATAAAGTATAACAACCTACGCCTAGGTACAGGTTAACACCTGATGGCATTTCTTCTGGGCTTTTGAGTTACAACAAATGTGTTTTAGAAACACACGGTTATAACAGCCAGAGAAAACACAAAGACAGAAATCAAGGATCAAGAGCCCAACTAAAGCAAACACTGATCTCTAACATGGTTACTTCAAATGAAATAATAAATCAACATCTAAACCTTAGTTCATTCTCAATAAGATCTTCTGTAGACGTCTGACAGAAATAAAGTCAGTCTGGTTATTAATAAGTGGAGCTGGTGATGCTGTTTGTGGGGTTGTTTAATCAGATCTTGAGAGATTTCATGTATTTTATTTCAGTTGATTTCATCTAAGGCTGTGTCTGAAGTCAGTTGTAGTAGTTCTTGTGTTTCTCTTTTCTTCAGTGATTCTGTTTGTTAACAGCAGCTGTTCATCACTAATTCTTAATCAGCACTTAGTTAATCACTTAATTACTTGAATGCAAAGTTTCAAAACTTACATGGTTTAAATCAAGGCAATCTGTTTACCTTAAACGGTTTGAGTTAAGTTAACTTGTCGGTTTTTACAGTGTACATGAGACTAACATTTCCTTGCAATATTGTTAATGTTAGGGTTTCTTACATATCATGGTACTGGGACCCGTTCTTTGTACCTCGCATAATACATCTGAGACGATCTAAAAGATGCTAGATCTTCTAATCGTGATAAATGATCCCTGGCTAATTTGGTTCTTCAAACGAATTTGTGGTTCTAATTGAAATATCTGGATTAAGTTGTCTAAGATTACTGTGCATTTTAGTGTTCTCTGTGAAGGGCAGATGTATCGATACTCAAAACCAGCAATGCAGCAACTGGCTGGTGGTATTCTCAGCATCAGACGTCAGTCCACAGACCGTTGGCTAAACGTCTGATGCATAATACAAAAGTGGAAACACTTCAGGAGTGTCGAAGTCGCCATCGGATTGGTTGAATTCTACAGGATTTCTGGGAAACGTGTGTGTCGCGTTCTTTAACATTCCAACTGGAAACAAAGATACCGTGGCACCATACCCCCTCACGAAAGTAGAAAGCCATCATGTTTACTGTGATGATGAGTGCTTATCAGGATCAACTAAATGCTGGATTCTCAAAAGAATGTAAAATATTTAAAGTTCGCAGCATAGAATCTTTAAAATATGTCAGAGAGTTTTACCAGTCTGTTATTGTGGCGACATTTCCATGCCTTGAAACGTGACGATGAATGAAACGAACTGTGTTTGTTTTTTTGACATGTCGTTCTCATGGGCGGGCCTTGCCTAGTTAAAGCTGCCATAGATTCCAGACCTTCAGGCTGGCGGCAAGACAGCAACGTAATGACATCATATAATTAAAAAAGACACTTTATAAGGATACAGCCAAAACTACATAAATGTTAAAATGCTTTTATTGTATTTTATTTTACATGATTCCCAATTATTTATATTCACAATGTTAATCTAACACTCTTGAGTGTGGACTCATATAAATTCTGAAGCAGTGTTAAAAGTAACACTGAAGCATAGTTGAAGTTAATGAAATAATTAAGAAGTTAATTGAGTCATGATTGAGCATTATTGAAGACACCTGATCTTAACAAGCAGAATCACCAAACGAGAAAATCACAATTTGTATGTCACCATTATAGTGGTCAGTGTTTGCTTTAGTTGGGATCTTGATCCTTCAGTTGTTAACTTTAGATATTGTGTGGTTGTGTTAACGGAGTTAAAACATACAGAAGGACCAGAGCAAAGGCAATCATCTGGTGTTGATTGTTGTTAGGACCATTGTCATGGAGTGACCCAAATGTCTGAGTTTGGGTTTCTTTATTGCATATATAAATTAGGTGAAAGAAAAAGAGATCCAGCATTTTTTGCCATAAGACGAAATGTTTTTAAAATTTAGTTCTACATAAAGGAAAAAATCTTTAGTTTAGACACACAGACATCAAGAATTAATGTGAGCATTACAACCATGGTGACCATCAAAAAAGCATGTTGTAGCCAATGAAAATTTATCCATGGCTCCCATCATGCATTGCGTCATGAATAAATTATGAACTGAATTGTCGTAACTTTTTATTCTAACTACATTTTATATTTGCTGTTTTTATGTGAATTTTTAGTATCTAGTTTTGTGATGTTCAGAGTAGATCGGTTTATCTGAAAATGCTGTTTGTCACCGTTGTTGAGATTCATACACTGATTCTTGTTATCTTTGTGTGCCTAAAATAAAAGCTCATTTATAAAAAAAAAAACCTTCCAGAATCGTTTGGAAGAGATGCCTACAACATTTATAGAAAAGCTGTTAAGATGAATAGTGGAAAATTTTATTAGAGAAAAGATTGCAAATGAGCTCAGTGATTCAGATCAAAGAATGATTACATTAAATTAATCATTTGCTTTTGGTTTGCCAAACAACTTTTTAAATTAAGACGTCACAAGCTAAGATCCCAACTAAAGCAAACACTGACCACTATAATGGTGACACACAAATTATGATTTTCTCGGTTGGTGATTCTGCTTGTCAACATCAGGTGTCTTTAATAATGCTGAGTCATAATTGAGTCATAACTCAATTAACTTCTTAATTATCTCATTAACTTCAACTCTGCTTCAGTGTTACTTTTAACACTGCTTCAGAGTTTATATGAGTCCACACTTACCCCTGTTTCACACCGCAAGTGTGAGCGGTTCGCGAGCAGAGCGTATTTGTTTCGGCGTCCATGTTAATCAATGAGTGCATTCACACCGGGACCAGGAACAGCGCGTGAACGTCAAGCAGGAGCGTCGCGTGAACAGCAGTGCAGCGGGGGTTTCAGCGTCCGGTCTATTTTTGCCGTGCTGCTCACGCTCAATTAAAGTGAAAGCAAACTTTTGATGGAAAAATAAATATGATTTTACACAAAACTTGTTCAAAATGCACAGAATAAGCATGTCAAGAGTTTTAACAACAACGACAATGTCTAGAGTTTTAACAATTATGCCAGAAAAGAAAATTAAGTATAACAAATATGTATTTACCCATTTAAACTTTTTAATTAATCGTTTTGGGTGAAAGTATGGTGTATTGTTATAAAAACAAATGTTGAAAGAATTATACCCATTGTTTGAAATGGTTATATTTTCTGCCGAACACGCTTTGCAGCCGCTGCTCTGACGCTGTACTTATACGCTTCCAGTGTGAATACTCGCGAGAGTCTGCTACTGCAGTGACAGTGTAGTTGTGCGGACGCGCTGCTCGCTCGCCGCTCACGCTTGCGGTGTGAAACAGGGGTCAGAGTGTTAAATTAACACTGGAGATTTTGCTGTATATGTATATATATATATATATATATAAAGTTATTATTTTAGCACTAATAAATCTTTCAGTGAGTAAATCGGGCTGTGTCTATACAGTATTTTAGATTACACAACATTATAATATTATTTCAAATTAATTTTTTAATTATTACTTTTTTAAGTGATTGTGCCTGGATTAGTAAGGTAATCTTGTGATAGAGTATCAGTGGCTGGGATAGATTTTAAATATCAATTCCAAATAAAAAGATGCAATCTAATTCTGTTTACATGAAATAAGATGCTTCCGATCAGAATTACGCTTACGGACCTGTTGCTATGACAGCAACTCCAGGATGAGTTTCGAAGAACCAAATAATCAACAATCAAAACCATCTAACTGAGTAAGCGACTTACGAAGAACAGGCACCTGGTGTTTCAACATATTTACATATTACTTCAACAAATACATAGTACTACCAATAAATACCAATTATACTATTGCTATATCTTGCAATTAATATTTTAATAAATACAATGAGCAATGAATTAAAACTCATTTATGGATTTACAGATAAAGTCTGTATTTGTCTTTCAGTTTAAAGATATTTTGACAGGGATGCAGTTCCATCATTAACCTCTTTGTGATCCACATACTGGTAAAAAAAATGTATATCCTTAATGCACTGTAAATTGCTTTGGAAAAAAGTGTCTGCTAAATGCTTTATGAAGCACTCAATTAGTTTAAACTTGTAGAGTCTAACCAATTTGTTTCACAAACGATTAAGTTGACTGTGCAAAGCATTTGGTTTGTAAACATTTGGTATACTGTTGATGTTACATAAGGATACAGCTTTCAGGAAAAAGCACTTTCCGCAAGCACTTAACCAGCCCAGACATACACACATGCATACTCTGAAAAAAAGTTGTTTTTGCTCTCTGCATTTCTCCTCTTCTCTAGCTCACTTCCGAATCAAATTGTCTAATAAACCTGGAATTGTGTATTACAATATTGTTGGCACTTTGACAAATTGCATCGTTCCTCTTTTGCAAGTGGCTTTGGATAAAAGCTTCTGCTAAATGCATAAATATAAATGTAAAATACCTCTTATTAAGCTACTTTATAAGGCTTGTGCTACAACTACATGCACTGTCGTCCTCTGTAGCAGCTGAAGAATGACAAAGCACATGATATCCATCCATTACTCGTTATTCTGGTATTAGTGCTTTAAAGCCTCCTGTTTTGTCAGAGAAGACATGTGAAACCAAAACGAGTTTATTTGATTCTGACCAAAAACCCACTTTTGACTTCACTTGAAGGCCGTATACAATTATTTAACTACTAAGGAGTGACTTACATCAGCTAAATGTGCAGAGAAATGCATTTCATGACCTTCAGTATTTTCAGAATTAGATTTCCTCAGAGACACAGCTTTTGTCTGAATTCTTCTCCTTGCATGTCAGGCTTGGGAAACATGAAAGACAGACCCTGATGATGCTTGTTTTTCTGTTTCAGGGGTGTATGTGCCACCGGGTTCAGCTGGAGCAGGACCAGGAGCTGCTGGATTACTACCAGGCGCTGGACTTTACCCAGGTATAAACAACTACAGCCATGACCCGCTCACTGCTTTTTTCATAGTTTCATACCAAATGATGAAATGACAATGGCTATGATGGTGATTGTGATTTTGATCAGAGCTCAATGAATGGATTTCTAATACAACATCTGATACTACACAGCAAAAAAATTTGAGTGAAATTAACTCTGCTGGGAGTACATGTGAGACCACACTCAAGAGTGTGAAAGTGTTAAAATAGGAGTGTTAAATTAACACTGAAGCTGAGTTAAAGTTAATGAGATAATTAAGTGATTAATTGAGGGATGATTGACCATTATTGACGAGACCTGATGTTAACATGCAGAATCAACAAAGATGAAAATCACTATTTTAATTGTATCACCATTATAGTGGTCAATATTTGCTTTAGTTGGGCTCTTGACCCCTAAAGTGTTAAAGTCAGATTTTAATTGGCTGTTATAACTGAGTTTTAAAACTGATGGACAAGCAAAGACTATTGTTATTCTTGAATTACTGAGTTAAAGTTAGATCGTTGATTATTGCAGCCCTATGATTTTTCAACAAAGTATTTTCAGCATTTTAAATACAATCTGAGAAATGTCTTAAAAGTTGTTTGTTCAAAAATCTTTCAAAAGAGTCTCTCAGTTATACATGCAAACATCAAGAATCAACCTGTCAATCTCAACAATGGTGAAAATCCAAAAAGCATGTTGCAGTGCATTCTGGGTGCCACCTATCAAAATTCATCCATGGCTCCCATGATGCAGTGCGGCATGAATAAATTATTAGCTGAATTGTTTCAGTAATTTCCTTTATTCTTACTATTCTATTTTTGTTTTTTATGTTTCTTTTAGTAGTTTGTTTTCTAATGTTTAGAGTTGTTCTATTTTTCTGAATATGCTGTTTGTCACCGTTGTTGAGATTCCTACACTAATTTTTGATGTATGTGTGTGCCTAAAGCAAGCTTTTCTTATGATCAGAACAACTTTCAAGAAATTGTTTTAATTAGTTGGTACTGTACAATAACGGGGTTGTTATAATCAATGAGGTCAATCAAATCTGTTTAGGCTTTAACCCTCTCAAGGCAGGCATTGCTGATTTGCAACAGTTAAAAATTAAAAACCTTATTACTCCAGATACATACAGATCATAGTACTAAAAACTTTACTAAAGGTTACTAAATTTACTAAGTTACTCAAACTTAATTTGAGCCTGAGAGGGTTAATGGAGTTTGGTGATTCAGGTCAAATGCCCATGTTTTGATTTGTTTCTTGTCTGTTTGTTACAATTCAGTTGTAACAGCCAAACCAAATCTGACTTTAACACTTTAGGGGTCAAGAGCCCAACTAAAGCAAACACTGACCACTATAATGGTGACATAAAAATAGTGATTTTCGTCTTTGTTGATTCTGCATGTTAACATCAGGTCTCATCAATAATGGTCAATCATCACTCAATTAATCACTTAATTATCTCATTAACTTTAACTCAGCTTCAGTGTTAATTTAACACTCCTATTTTAACACTTTCACACTCTTGAGTGTGGTCTCACATGTACTCCCAGCAGAGTTGATTTTACTTAGATTTTTTTGCTGTGTACTCAAGTGAATATCTTGTTGACTTGCTACTATGTGTCTCAAACAAAACTCTTGAAAGTTTAAAAGATGTGATGCATTTCACAAGCTTTGTGGTATCTGAGAGTAAAGCTGAACCATCTTCATCTTACATTTGACAAGATGCGAACTCATGTGCACTGATAGTTCTTTATAACTTTACTGGTTTTAACAGGTGCTGGGACGTCCCAATACAAAGCAGCAAAAGCAGCAGGTAAGATCATTTTGCTTCGAGTATAAACACTGTAGGTTGATTTGAGTACATTGAGACCAGAAACCTGTATTGCTTCCCATCCTTCAGACCTCATTGACTAATTTTATTATCTGCTCTTTTACTCACTTATTCACTCACTCACTCAGTCAACCAACCAACCATCCAAACAGCCCAATGATCAATCAGCCAGATTCATGTATGCGTTTGGCTGCAGTACAAGTGCCTTGTTCCAAATCCTCTAAATCCGAATAATGTTTTTCATGAGTTCCATCCTTTAAAATAAAAATTCCATTATGATCACATTTTTGTAGTATCAGTGGTTTATCAAGTGAACACCTAAAAACCACATGGATATATATAACTATATTAAGGCAAGAGTCAAGTATGAAATGTTCAGCTGTGTTTTCTTTTTTTTGGGGGGGGGGGCAGCAGCACTCGGTGAGGTCACGTCTTGCCATATGCAGATGCTGTAAGGAAGTTGATAGGATGTAATGTGTAATGCGGATAAGTGTGTTATAAGTGTGAGACGGATGATAATGAAGCAATCTCTTGTTCAGCAGGAGGATATGGAGGTGCTGCAGGGACAGGAGCTTTAGGGGCTGGAGGTTATGGAGCTGGTAAGAGCTATTCAAGGTCAACCACACCAGTACACTCACTTGCACGCTCACTAGTATGCCAATCCATATACTGAATTAGCAAAGCAATAAAATTATTTTAAAAAGATCTGAATATCTGGTAAACTGTAATTGGTCTGCTATGAAAGCTGAATTTTTAGCATCATTACTCCAGTCTTGAGTGTCACATGATCTTCAGAAATCATTCTAATATGCTGATTTGCTGCTCAACAAAGGCAAGGCAAGTTTATTTATATAGCACATTTCATACACAATGGTAATTCAAAGTGCTTTACATAAAAGAAAGTAAAATAGTAATGAAGAAAAATAATAACAAGAATAAAACAAGCAATTTTAAAACTATTGAAATTAATAAAACTGTACTTATTTAAAATGAATTTAAAACAGTTAGAAAATGATTTTACATAAAATAAAAAAACAGTGAAAATATATATTGCAATCAGTTCGGACATTGCACAGTGCTCATTCAATAAATGCACAGCTAAACAGATGAGTTTTAAGTCTAGATTTAAATGTGACTAGTGTTTTAGCACATCTGATCTCTTCTGGAAGCTGATTCCAGCTGCGGGTGGCATAGTAACTAAAGGAGGACTCCCCTTGTTTTGTGTGAACCCTTGGTATTTCTAACTGACTCGATCCTAATGATCTGAGTGCTCTGTTAGGTTTATATTCAGTGAACATATCTGCAATATATTTCAGTCCTAGGTCATTTAGTGACTTGTATACAAGTAAAAGTACTTTAAAATCAATCCTAAATGTAACTGGAAGCCAGTGTAAGGACCTGAGGACTGGTGTGATATGCTCAGATTTTCTGGTTCTAGTCAGAATCCTGGCAGCAGCGTTCTGGATGAGCTGCAGCTGTCTAATGGTCTTTTTGGGAAGGCCGGTGAGGAGCCCATTACAATAGTCCACCCTGCTGGTGATTCTCCAAGTCTTGGCTGGAAACAAAAGATCTAATTCTTGCAATGTTTTTTAAATGATAGTATGCTGATTTAGTTACTGCTTTGACATGACAAACATTTCTGAATATTATCAATGTTGAAAACAGTTGTGCTCTCCAATATTTTTGTGTAAACTGTGATACATTTTATTTTTAGGATTCACAGATGAATATAAATCTCAAAAGAACAGCATTTATTAGAAATAGAAATTTTTTGTAACATTATAAATGTCTTTACTATCACTTTTGATAAATATAATTCCTTGATTAATAAAAGTAAAAAAATAAAAAAAACACTGCCCTTACGAAAAATAACCATGGTTTTATTATAGTAAAACTGTAGTAACCCATGGTTTTTTGGCGTGTTGACTACCATTTGGTTAAACTATGGTTAATTTAGCAAAACCATGGTTAATTTGTGGTTACCATGGTTTAACTATAGTAACCATGGTTTTTTGGTTTTATTTGTAGTAAAACCATGGTTAATTTTCATAAGGGTGACCCCAAACATTTGATTAGTATACCTGTTTTTAGCCTGACTACTTTACACTTCGTACTTCAGCTCAATTTCAGTTCTCTTCAGTACTCAGTCTGACATAGCAAAACAGCTCTAAGATTATCTCCAGCTCCTCACCAACTATCCAACCAATTAACAGTGGGCGGGCTGAGAGCTGTGACATAGACGGTAAGTGCCAAATTTAAGATTGTAATATAGGTTAGGGAAATCTAAAATGACAGCGGACATGGAGACACAGGATGCTATTCACTCTGTTGTGGAGGATATTCCTGGCATTTGCCAACTGAAGCCCAAACTAAAAGAGTGTTTAGTTCATATTTTGAATGGAGATGATGTTACAGCTCTACTCCTGACAGGATTTGGGAAAAGTTTTATTAATCAAATGTTACCAATCATCAGCGAGAAAGTGGTGAGGCCAAAGTCCAACCTATCATTGTGGTGTTTAACCCACTTCGGTGACACTTCGGGTGTATCTCAATCTCTTTTATCTGTCAAGCTCGAACTGGCACCCTTATGACAGGTCAGTGTCTCCTTTCCAGTCCTTGAATATTGCCATGTCATGCTGTAATCTTGAAATTAAGTTGGACCATCTCTGACAGACTCGAAATTAATAAAGAGCTGTTTTTAACAGAACTAATCCTAACTTTGACAGTTGGCTACAAATATTTTCTTGTTTGTCTCTACTGTCAAATATTAGTTTAGATGCACTAATTCTACCATGGATGCAGAGATTTACTTCACATAACAATCAATCGGCCAGCAGATCTGAATGTGTTATCTGAACACAGGCAGTACAATAAGTGGAAATCTTGGAACCTACCAAGTGCAACTGGACCCATTCTGATACTGTAATATAAATATTGTTGCTTTCTCTGTCAAACCAAGCACTATTGGTGCATTAGCACCATTTGGGTATAATTGAATTTCCTAAAGCAGTGCCGATTCCAGTGACATGTTTGGAGAGATAAGTAATTAAACAAATGTAGCCAGGCTCAATAAACTTTGGAGCAGTTTTCTGGCTCCTCTGAGAAAGACCTTTTCTCTCTGAAAGAGCTACTCAACTCCACGATATCAGATTTTGCAGTGGAAGTTGTCTTTGGCTGTGATCATTGGCGCAAAGCAGGAGATAATTGTCTAACCTTTCGCATTTCATCTTTGAGGTAAAAATACTTAGCGGTTGTGAGGTGAAGCAGACACATTCAGACCCCAGGCCTTACATTTAGCTGATATGCAACATACGACCTAGCATGAACACAATCCTCAGATAAGACGAATGAATGTATTTGAGATTAGCTGTAAGGCAGTATCTGAATAGGCTCAGTCCATGCCTGCAGTTCATCATTAAGGCCGCACACGATCTGTGCCAGCAGAGCTCTACAGAAAGACACAAAGATTTTCACAGACTTTGATCACTCATTCATTCATTGACAACCCAACTGTACACACTCCCTGTCCATAGTGTGTTCATTTATTTAATGATGATGAGAGTGTGCATGTTACTATACTTCAGTTCTATTCCACAAAATTCACATGTGCCTCCAAAGAAAAAACAAAAATCTGCACATTCTGACTGGATCTGGCCCCCATTTTCCAAAAGCATTGTAACCCAAGTAGATTGGGACCACTTCTTTTTCCTTTCTGACACAACCATGTGCAGTTGTTTAGCAATGATGTCACGTTTAAGAGTTAAAGTTAATGAGATAATTAAGTGACTAGTTAAATGATGAATGTGCATTAGTGATGAACACCTGCTGTTACTGAGGATTACAGAGGATCAGACGTTGATATTTTATTGGTTAAAATGATGCCACCATCATGGAGATCAGTGTTTGCTTTAAGTCAAGTCAAGTCACCTTTGTATATATAGTGCTTTAAACAAAATACAATGCGTCAAAGCAACTGAGCAACATCAATTAGGAAAACAGTGTGTCAATAATGCAAAATGACAGTTAAAGACAGTTCGTCATTGAATTCAGTGATGTCATCTCAGTTCAGTTTAAATAGTGCACAGCAAAATCCCCAGTGTTAATTTAACACTCTGAGTGTGGACTCATATAAACACTGAAGCAGTGTTAAAAGTAACGCTGAAGCAGAGTTGAAGTTAATGAGATAATTAAGCAGTTAATTGAGTTATGATTGAGCATTATTGAAGACACCTGATGTTAACAAGCAGACTCACCAAACGAGAAAATCACAATTTGTGTGTCACCATTGTAGTGGTCAGTGTTTGCTTTAGTTGGGATTTTGAACCTTCAGTTATTTACTTTAGACTTTGTGGGCTGTGGTAACTGAATTTTAACATACAGACCAGAGCAAAGGCAATGATGTGTGCTATTGATTGTGGTTTGAACTAATTGTCATGGAGTGACCTGAATGCCTGAGTTCAGGTTTCTTTATTGTATACATAAATTAAGTGAAAAAAGTAAGCAATCCAGCATTTTTGGCATATTATGACATGTTTTTAAAAGTTAGTTCTAGATAAAAAAAAAATTCATTAGTTTAGACACATAGACATCAAAAATCAGCATGAGAATCACATCAATGTTGACCATCAAAAATGCATGTTGTAGCCAATAAAAACTCATCCATGGCTCCCATCATGCATTGCGGCATGAATAAATTATGATCTGAACGGTTTTTTAACTTTTTATTCTAACTATATTTCATTTTTGCTGTTTTTATGTGAATTTTTAGTATCTAGTTTTGTGATTTTCAGAGTAGATCGGTTTATCTGAAAATGCTGTTTGTCACCGTTGTTAAGATTCATATGCTAATTCTTGTTATCTTTGTGTGCCTAAAATAAAAAAAATTAATAAAAAAAAAGAAAAGATCAGAATCACTTGCAAAAGATGCCTACAAAACAGCCAGTATCAAGAATACAGACTCTTTCATTGTGGAATCAAAGCTGTTACAATCAATAATGGAAGTTTTACTTAGAGAAAAGAGTTTAAATGAGTTCAGTAATTCAGGTCAAACAACGATTATATTAAAACATAATCATCACCACCCAATGACTTTTGCTCTTGGCTTGCCAAACACATTTTAAAAGTAAAAAGTCACAAGCCAAGATCCCAACTAAAGCAAACACTGACCACTACAATGGTGACACACACATTGTGATTTTCTTGTTTGGTGATTCTGCTTGTTAACATCAGGTGTCTTCAATAATGCTCAATCATAACTCGATTTCTTAATTATCTCATTAATTTCAACTCTGCTTCAGCGTTACTTTTAACACTGCTTCAGAGTTTATATGAGTCCACACTCAGAGTGTTAAATTAACACTGGGGATTTTGCTGTGTGTCTGTGCAATCAAGTCAACGATATTGCGACAGAATGGAGAAAAAAAAAACCTTGGGAGAAGCCAGGCTCAGTTGGGGGCCAGTTCTCCTCTGACCAGATGAAACCAGCAGTTCCATTCTAGACTGCAGCAAAGTCAGATTGTGCAGAAGAATCATCTGTTTCCTGTGGTCTTGTCCTGGTGGTCGTCTTAGACAAGGTCTTTACAGGGGATCTGTATCTGGGGCTCTAGTTGTCCTGGTCTCCGCTGTCTTTCAGGGATGTAGAGGTCCTTTCTAGGTGCTGATCCACCATCTGGTCTGGATACGTACTGGATCCGGGTGACTGCAGTGACCCTCTGATCTGGATAAAGACTGGATCTGGTGGCTACGGTGAACTCGGAATAAGAGAAATAGACTAATATTAGCGTAGATGCCATTCTTCTCATGATGTAGCAAGTACATCGGTGTTATAGGAAGTGCACTTGCAACTTGATGGCGGTCATATAAGTATGATTTAAAGCATGCTAATGCACTTCCATTAATGCCAACAAAGCGTTCTAGTCTATGCAAAAGAATGTTGTGGTCAATAGTGTTTAACGCAGCACTAAGATCCAATAGCACTAATAGAGAGATACAACCACGATCAGATGATAAGAGCAGGGGCCTCATTTATAAAACTTTGCGTAGGATTTGCGTCAGAAGTGGCGTACGGATGAAACATAGGACGTCCGTACGCACAGAAATATTCGGATTTATAAAACCGTGCGCACACACATCCTACGCATTTTTCCCTTAATAAATCACAATCAATTCTAAATGTAGCGCAGCTTTTGCGGCTTCATGACACTCCCATAGTTGCCCATAAATAGTCCGTGAAATGCCCACAAGTTAATATTCATTGATTGCGAAATCATGGCAAACACAGAGAGGAAATCAAAAAAACATAACTTCACTCAATGTGAAGTAGAAGTTATCGTTGGCGAGTTGGAAAAGAGGAGAAAAATGTTGTTTGGAGGGCATAGTGTGGGCATTACTAATGCCAAAAAGGCACTTGAGTGGCAAACGGTGGCAGACGCCGTAAATGTTGTAGCCTCACAACCTCGGACCGTGGCCAAAATAAGAAAGAAATGGTCGGACATCAAAGTCGAGGCAAAAAAACGTCTAGCGCTCCATCGCCAGAGTGTGTCTGCCACGGGTGGGGGAAAGGGGACACCGGAGCTGACCCCTCTTGCATCTGACAAGCTACAGATGTCGGTAATAATCGACGTGGAAATGGGAAATTGACCGTCCAGAGTCAGGTCAAGTCACCACTAACACCCAAGAGTCAAGTAAAACAACAATTAAACTTCATGAGTCAAGTCAGGTCCCCGTTGATCAGGTCCTTGTTGATTTCCCAGAGCCTAGTCAGGTCACCGTTGATCAGGTACATGTTGATTTCCTGGAGTCTAGTCAGGTCACCATTGACCATCGTGAGTCAGGTCAAGTCACCATTAACACCCATGAGTCAAGTAATACAACAGTTAAACTTCATGAGCAAGGTCATGTCACAAATGATCTTCACTAGCAAAGTCAAGTCACCAATGATCTTCATGAGTAATGTCAAGTCACCAATGATTTTCATGAGCAATGTCAAGTCACCAAAAATCTTCATGAGCAAAGTCAACTCACCAATGATCTTCATGAGCAAAGTCAACTCACCAATGATCTTCATGAGCAAAGTCAAGTCACCAATGATCTTCATGAGCAAAGTCAAGTCACCAATGATCTTCATGAGCAAAGTCAAGTCACCAGTGATCTTCATGAGCAAAGTCAAGTCACCAATGATCTTCATGAGCAAAGTCAAGTCACCAATGATCTTCATAAGTCAAGTCAAGTCACCATTAACCTCCTTGAGTTAAGTCAAGTCACAGTTGATCTTCATGAACTAAGGCAAGTCATATATTTTCATAGATATTTCCCCCCATTTTAAATTCTTATTGTCCAATGAAAGGTTAGATTTTTGTGATTTTTTTTAAATAAAAGACCAAAAGGACTAACAATGCAGATTAATTTTCACAGCCTTTTTTGATCATATTTACGAAGGGTGTCCATATTTTTGGGCATTACTGTAGCTCTGGTATAATGACCAATTTATTTCAGTGTACTTAGTAACTAAACTATATTATAGTTTCCAATCTACCAAAGTCTCTTTGTACATACAAAATCTCAGGATTAATTATAAACCATAGCAGACAGTACTGAAAAAAATATCTATGCCCCTGTAAACACTTAGACTGCAAAAAGGATACCTGGTGTTTAATTAAAGCAAGGTGATGGCTGAGATGCTCCATGTGAGTCACGAGCTTGGCTCCCGCGAGCCCTTGTACAACAGAGCTGATTGTGAGGTCTGTCATCATTGCTGTGATGTGCTGTTGAATTTGGGGAGGACTTTTGGAAACCATCAGCTAGTCCCAGTGCCTGAAGCAAAGGTGGATTCTGTGTTGCTTGCTGCTGACAACGCTGCACAAAAAGGCTCACTTTCCCAAAAATGTTGGACGAATAGCAACTTCTTGTCACAAACAGTTAGCTTGGGGGTCGTGCAATTGTGGACATTTTTCTTTGTTATGTGTGCGTGAGTTCAGTCTCATGAACATCATGATTAGATTGGAGGTGACTAGAAAAGATTTGGCTCACAAGACTTTCCCTTTGAATTTATTGTATTAATTCTGCAATGGCTAAACAGGCAGCTGCATTTTATTTAGCCACCTGATCTCAGAACCAGACTTTTTTTTTTCTTGATCTGTACAGAAACCAGAGCAGCACAACGCTAAGAAAGTATGTCAGCTTTTGCTTTCCACATGCTTTTCTATGTTGTCTCAGTTAAAGGAGCCAGTTTGTTTCAGACTTGAAAGGGAGCGAGGGCTGAACGCAGAGAGAATGAAGGGTGTGGGCCAGGCAGATGAGCTGGGAAGAGCCATCGAGTCTTGTGAAGCACATGTGCTTTTCATTAGCGGGCTCAGACCTGTCCTCAAACTGCTTGCTTCTGCACTCTGATTTTGAATAACGACCAATTCTCATGTCGCAGTCTACTCTGACATCCTTCACTTCCCACAGCAGCCATGCATAAATTCCTGTGCTTGTCCCCAGGTGCAGACAATATGTTCCGAAGTCAAAATTTGCAAACAAGTCCTTAGATTTCATTCTCACTTCTGATGCTATGCTTGTCTGTTGATTACATTTAGCCATGTCACAGGCAAACTTTTTTAAGATGCTGAAGATTGCTTTTTGTTTCAACAGTCTTGCTTATCCGCTTTGGAAGAGCGCAGTTCCAAAAAAATGCTGTTAACCACAATGCGGTCATCATCAAAACAGTGCTCTACTTTTAGAGTATGATTTAGCATAAAACAAGAAGTTTTCAGTGAAACACACAGCTACAAAACACAAAGATGAATCATTACTGGAAGAAGACAGGAAATAACAGGAAACACTGACATAAATAAATTATTAAAAGAAGGGAAGAAGGCAACAGATCTTTATTGTCTCAGATTTGGACTTCCTTTCTCAATGAAATGTGGATGCAAAAATTTGGCAGTTAATTACCCAAATACAGTTTCTAAGAGCTACTCTTGATGGTGCTTTTCACATTTTTTTTTAAATTTGCAATGTTCAAGCATGGATACCACAGAACACCTGAATAAAATATGTTTACTACAGCACTACTTTTTTGGACATGTTTTGGACATCTGATTTTTAGAATTTATTATTATTAGTCTCCTTCCCTAGAACTGATCGTGCAGCCCAAACCATAAGGCCTAGAGAGCTGAAACTTGGTGAGATCGTAGTAGCCTTGACCGCTACTCAGATCCAATGGCTCGCCCTAATCGGCCTTATGGGGGAGCTACAGTGCAAAAAACTAAAATTTCAGACATGTTTGGCCATAGCTCGTTAACTGTTTGTCGTAGACTCAAAAACTTTACATCCTTGTGATCCTTGGCTCAGCCTGAACAAAAATATTTTTTGCTCTACAACGCACGGTTTTCCCTCAAAATTGTGTTATATCCAAAACGTATTTTTGCGAACTAGTCCTAGGTTTTTTACCCGATCTAAACCAAACTACTGCAGTAATATTCTCTGGACTCTCTAGATCAATAATTATCAAAAAAATTGGACATTTGTCCTTCGGTTACTTGTAACAGTGTCTTTTATTAAAGGAGTGTGGCCAAATATACCCAAAAGCCTATAAAATCTAAATGAAAACTCAAAACTTTATGAAACTTGATGAAAAAATATATCAGATGAATCTTTGGAAGCATATAAAGTTTCATGGTGATCTGACCATAGGTGGTGCTATAACAGTAAAAAGGGGCTCAAAAACACAAAATTTAAATAGAAAATGACCTGAAGTTAAAGAACATGTTCATAGTTTCACACAAACACTAGTGAGATCATATGACAGATCTCCCCATTTTTAACAACTTTGCCTCTTGGACTAATGTTGTCAATCAAATCATTCATTAAATATTCAGAAATGTGTTAAAAACCTACTTTTGCAAACTTGCTCTAGTTTGTTCTAGGTTTTTTGCTTAATCTCAATCAAACCACTGCAGTAATATTTTCTGGACACTCTAGATCAATAGTTATGAAAGAAAATGTGAATTTTGTCCTTTTGTTAGCTATAACAGTTTAATTTTTTAAAAGGGGTGTGGCTACAATACCCAAAAGCCTATAAAACCTAAACGAAAAATTCAAAACTTTACGAAACTTGGTTAAAATATGTCTGAGAGGACTCTTAACAATGTTGCAAAGTTTCATAGAGATATAACCACAGGTGGCGGCGTAACAGTTAAAAAGGCCTCAAAAACACAAGATTTATATGGTAAATGGCCTCATATTGGTTGAAAATGCTCATATATTCACACAAACACTAGATCTTCATATCATATGATAGACCATCTCATTCTGAACAACTTTGCCTCTGGGAACAATGTTGTCAATAAAAATGTTAATTAAATATTCAAGATTAAAAAAAAAAACTACTTTTGTAAACTAGTCCAAGAGTTTAGTCTGAAGATCAATAAAACCACTGCAGTTCAATTCTCTAGACTCTTTGTCAATAATTATCAAAAAAGGTTGAACATTTGCATTTGGACAACTATTGCGAGGCACCTATTGAAATCGTTGGCATTATTCTTCTTCTTCTTCTTCCGCTGCAAGTCTATGGTTTAGTTTTTTCCCTATTTTACATTTTTCGAAAAACCTACTTTTTCAAACTCGTCCTAGACAGTTAGTCCAATTTTCACGAAAATTGGCTCATATCATCTTAAGACAATGCTGGCGAAAAGTTATAGAATTCAAGTTGATTCCTCCAACCGTTCTCGAATGACATGTGAACAAATTTGACGAAAACACTCAAAAATGCATGTGAGGCTATATCTCAACAACGGTTTGGCGTATTAAGACCAGACTTGATGCATGTTATAATAACCATGACCTGAGACTACCTGCAGTATGTCGGCCTAACGCCACCTAGTGGTCAGGAGATATGAAAAATGACTATTTTTGCTTATAACTTCTGAATGGTTTGGCCAAAAATCACACAACTGATCTCTTTAGATTCAGTGAGTCATGTCGAGTCAAATGATATCCAACTTTCCCGTGTCAGACATTTTAGGCATCGGCCAATTTTGAATTGTGTTTTAAAATGCTGTATCACTGCAATGCTTTGGCATATTGACAGCAAACTTTGTGTGTGCCATTGTCATCTCTCACAGAACATGCCAAAATTATTTGATTACAGCGCCACCTCTTGGTCAAAAGTGATATAGGTCTATTTGACCTGTGCATTTACATCTGCAAGACGTATTTTTTAAAGCGTTTGCTCATCTGCAATACGTCTATAGGACATTTCCTTTTAGATGTCAAATAGATGTCTATTAGATGTCTATAAGATGTTTATGATTTGGAATGTAGTAAAACTGACATCTGAAAGACGTCTGTCTGACGTTTGTAGACCACAGATGCTTTCCAGTTCAAAAGATCTTTAACAGAGATCTTGTAGACTTATGTGTGCTATCTGTGTAGTGGTTGTATTTATGATTTTTCAGCCATTTCAATTACAATCATCCTAAAATTGCTCACTGTTGCATTTGGTATGGTCCTCCATGCCATACTTAGCTCCTAAATTTGCCGGTGGAGTGCTTGGCCCCGTAATTGCAGCTTGCAGCTATATTTTAATATATGTTCTTTACATAGTGTACCCAAAGACCTATTAATACAAAAAGAAAGCCCACAAAGTCTCAAAACTGTGCAAAATAATGCATAATTTCAATCTAAACAAACATGCAAAATTTAAAAGAGATTGGGCAAAAAAAAACACTTTAATAGTTATAAAGGTTAAACACAGTGATGTATGAGAAATTACAATTTATAACCACTAGATGGCAGCGGAAGACAACTAATGGGCTTATTAAACTTTTTTTCATAGATTTCCTTTTGTATTCATTTGGATGCTTAAACATTATAAAATCACTGTTGTAACATTTTAAATCTCATTGATTCAAAGTTAACCATTTTGTTCATACAGATATATTTGTTTTTACAGTTTTGCCACATTTTGATTACAGTGAAACCTGAAAATGACATCTAAACTCTTAAAGAGAAGACTTGCAATAAGTTTTGTATCACCTATTACTTACTTCAAATATCTATATCTGCAACTAAATGTGTGTGCATGTATAGCTGTGTATGTGTGTGTCTTTGTGTGTATGTGAGTCTGTGTGAGTATGCTTATAGAGTATTAATATACTAGTTTAATCATTTATTTTTAGTGTGTGTGTGTGTGTTTATGTGTGTCTGTGAGCCTGTTCTTCATTTTGGATCCATTTAACTGTCAGCCATACATCCAGGTTGGCCAAGACCACCTCAAAGTCCTTAAAGTGCTTGAATCCCGGTAATCGCTGCTTGCAGCTATATATATATATATATATATATATATATTTTTTTTTTTTTGCTGTTGTTGTTTATTTTATCAACGTTTTATTATTTTGTACATATAACAAATAACCTCATAACATCCATTGAGAATAAAATGCAAAAACAGAAACAACAGACATATAATCAATTTACATATTCCAATGAAAGGAAAGGAATATATATATGTATTGGGTACGGAAAGTATTCAGACCCCCTTAAATTTTTCACTCTTTGTTATATTGCAGCCATTTGCTTAAATCATTTAAGTTTTTTTTTTCCTCATTAATGTACACACAGCACCCCATATTGACAGAAAAACACAGAATTTTTGACATTTTTTCACATTTATTAAAAAAGAAAAAATGAAATATCAAATATCACATTCGCCCCTTTGCTGTAACACTCTTTTCTTCTGATCATCCTTGAGATGGTTCTACACCTTCATTTGAGTCCAGCTGTGTTTGATTATACTGATTGGACTTGATTAGGAAAGCCACACGCCTGTCTATATAAGATCTTACAGCTCACAGTGCAGATCAGAGCAAATGAGAATCATGAGGTCAGAGGAACTGCCTGAAGAGCTCAGAGACAGAATTGTGGCAAAGCACAGATCTGGCCAAGGTTACAAACAACTTTCTGCTGCACCTAAGGTTCCTAAGAGCACCGTGGCCTCCATAATCCTTAAATGGAAGACGCTTGGGATGATCAAAGATCACTGTGGCTGAGCTCCAGAGATGCAGTCGGGAGATGAGAGAAAGTTGTAGAAAGTCAACCATCATTGCAGCCCTCCACCAGTCGGGGCGTTATGGCAGAGTAGCCCGACGGAAGCCTTTCCTCAGTGCAAGACACATGAAAGCCTGCATGGAGTTTGCTAAAAAAAACCTGAAGGATTCTCTGGTCTGATGAGACTAAGATAGAACTTTTTGGTCTTAATTCTAAGCGGTATGTGTGGAGAAAACCAGGCACTGCTCATCACCTGTCCAATACAGTCCCAACAGTGAAGCAAGGATGGGGACAGCATCATGCTGTGGGGGTGTTTTTCAGCTGCAGGGACAGGATGACTGGATGCAATCAAGGGAAAGATGAATGCGGCCAAGTACAGGGATATCGTGGACGAAAACCTTCTCCAGAGTGCTCAGGACCTCAGACTGGGCTGAAGGTTCACCCTCCAACAAGACAATGACCCTAAGCACACAGCTAAAATAATGAAGGAGTGGCTTCAGAACAACTCCGTGACTGTTCTTGAATGGCCCAGCCCAATTGAGCATCTCTGGAGAGACCTGAAAATGGCTGTCCACCAGTGTTACCAGATCTCGTGAGACAAATATTCAACCAGGCCTGTGAAAACAAGCCCAAAACAAGCGACTTTTTCTACGAAACCCCCCTAGGTTCTGGGTAGAGAAAAATAAACAAACTGTGTGCACGGTTTTACAATTCGTGGGGACGGATTTTAAACTGTGGGTACAGATTGTCAATTTACATCCATGTGGACAGATTGGTAAACTGCGCAGTTTTACAAAACTGCACACACGGTACAGTTTATTTATTTTTCTCCCCCCTGAGCTTCAGGACAATGACCACAAGAGGGAGTTAAACCACCTTTTAACATAATTTAACATTAGAAAACTGATGGGATATCAAATATAGACTGATGTACCGAGTACATTATATACACAGTAAACATCTGATAATTAAAAATTGCACACACAAATAAATATCATCCTCAATTCACAAATTCTCTATTTAATATTGCATAATAAAAACTCTCCTACAGTCCAGTCAGTCACCATCAGTCGCAACTTGCGCGCATTCATTTAAAGTTTACGTCACTCACTGACGACATTTTCCTAACCAGAAAAAAAAAAACAGATTGCCCTGCTGTACCTCTGATTGGCTAGTACTCATTGCCATCTGGGTCAGAGCCAATTAGAAGCAGGATGTGGGTGGGAAGAAACTGTCTCCTGTGTGTATGGGAAAAAGGGAGGGACAGAGAACAGGCTAGAACTCCTACGTTTAAATAACATATAGAAAATATATGCTTGATAACTTATTATGGAGCTGGGAACAAGCCCAAATAAGCAACTACACTTTAGAAACAAGCCCAAAAAAAACGTGACTCGCGACTACCAATATTTGTAAGCGACTTTACAGAAAAACAAGCCCAAAGTCTCGTATAATAAGCGGACTTGGCAACGCTGCTGTCCAACGTTTACAATCCAACCTGACAGAACTGGAGAGGATCCGTTAACCATTAAATCATACAGAATGAGTTTTTTTTTGGAGAAAGTAAATATGCACAAAGTTTTCTGTGAGGGTTAGGGTTGGGTCTAGGGTTGGTGTAGGGCCATAGAATATACAGTTTGTACAGTATAAAAACCATTACACCTATGGGATGAACCCATATTCACAAAAACAAACGTGTGTGTGTATGTGTGTGTGTGTGTGTGTGTGTGTGTGTGTGTTAACTCACTTGGCGCGTTGACACGTAACCACACGCCTACAGACATATTTAGCTGAGCAAGCCAAATGAAATGAGCGAAAAGTAGGTCCATTTCGACAGAAAGGGCAATGAATTTTATTGAAAATAAAACAAAGTGTACATGTGTCCACAGATTCTTGACAATAGGACATTCCCAAAACATATGAACACACACACATGTTTGTTTGTTTTTTTTTGTTTTTTTGGTCAAAGAATCACTGTATTACCATCGGATACCATAACTGTACCATGGTCCTTCCACATTATTGTTCTCTAAGACACACACACACTATACTAGTGCAGTGGTTCTCAACCTCGTTCATGGAGGCCCCCAATACTGAAAATATAGCATACCTCTTTCTTCTGACACTCCCACACTCTAATGTGCTGATGACCTGAATCAGGTTAGAAACCATTGTACTAGAACAGGGATGCCCAATCCTGAAGATCTACCTTTCTGCCACGTTCTGGCACTGAACAGGAAGGTGGATTTTCATGATCAACATTGATATTCCTAACTTTCTGGTTAACATTAAAAGTATCCCTGAGGCCTGTCAGAAGCAAGAATAAAGAGCTCTTGTGAGCTCTGTTTATTGGTCATATCATATCTCAGCCCTGACTTGTCAAAAAAGTACTCAGCTTGCACAAACACCATGCATATGCAAGCTGGGACATGTTTCACACATTGCCAACTGATCAGACCGCCACAGTTGGCTCTCACACTGACATTTTTTACTTTGATTTGCACAATACCATTCTTTGAGATGTGATAAATAATAGAAACAAATGATCAAGTCGTCTGTGCCAGCTCAGATCTGGGGGGCGATGTGTTCATGTTCTTCCTAGGGGGATGATACGGATCAAACATGTTTGTGGCATATTTCTGGAATCACATGAGAAACAAAACTTTACAGAAGCAGATGGCATTTCACCCCGGTGCACTCTGTCACAAATCCTACTTAACATTTCCAAAGCATGTCTTTCTGTTTATGACAAATGATGTCTTGATTTGAAGCCATGATGTCAGTGTTGGGTTGTCAACAGTGATTTCCATTATAAAGCTTGTGAGTAGGTAGATGAAGCCATATACAGTACGTCCACTGAACACCACAATAGGATAAACCTACATTGTAAAAGTTTATGAGATGTTCAGATATTCTTTGATGTAAACTAAGGCATAAAAAAATTCAGTAGCAGATATGAATTTTCCTCTATAACATAAAGGAAACTCAATACAAATGATTCAAGTTTTAGAAAGTCTAGCTAGGACAATGAGACCATATGGCATTACAATGGATTGATTTACAATCATACTTTGTCATTGTGTCTAGTGGTGGTGCCCTGGACTGGCCACTGGATGACACTCTCCCCTTCCAATGTTTCTTGTCATGAACTCCATTTCCCATAGCTCTTTGCCCAGTCTTTTCGTTGCTGATTATCATCAGCTGTTGGTCATTTAGCTAATAACGCATCCTTATATAATCCATGCTCACTTTGACTTTTGTTGCTGCACTATTGAACCTGTTACGTTTTGTTTTTATGTTTCATTGTATTCTTGGAGTTTGCTTTGTGGACTACTTTTGTGGATTACCTTGTGTTTTTGCCCTTCTTGTTTTTGGATCTATGTGTGACAAGGAATAAAGCTGCACTTGGATCTATTATTTTGTCCCTGAGATTCCGTGACAGAATATTGCAGCCATTATGGAACCAGCAGCATGAAGGACAAAGATCTGCTCCTAGAAAGACAAATCCATCCAAGGTCTGGAGAAACTTCAACAAAAGGGAATGGAGGTAGGGGCCTTTGCCCTGAAGTTCTTGACAAGGGCAGAGAGGCTAGTTTGTCAGGGTGAGACCATTAAATATTTTTTTTACTGTCTGGATGAATCCTTACCGCACTGGGAGATGGAACTGATGAAGTCACTGGATATTTGGAACTTCTCCAGGTACCTGCATCTCCGAAAGGAGGGAAAGGTAATTTACCACCACCACCAGAGTCCACCTGCAGGGGCTTTTCTATCCCCACTTCCTTCATCTAGTCAAGACCAGGATCCTTCATTGATTCCCATGCTCAAGCAGAGGTCAAGAAGAAAGGGGGCAGCAAAGACTCTGGTGGTCTCATGTCCAGTGGTCCTGGATGGCCCGACTCCAGTGGTCCCAGGTCAAGTGGTCCTGGAGGACCCATCTCCTGTGGTCACAAGTCAGGTGGTCCTTGAGGACTCGACTCCGCTGTCCCAAGTCAGGTGTTCCTGGAGGACCCGACTCTGGTGGTCCAAAGTCTGGGGGTCTTGGAGGACTCAACTCTCGTGGTCCCAAAAGTTACTGAGCAGCCCATTCTCTTTGTCTTACCCAGATCCTGCTCCAGTCAAAAAGACCTCAGAGTTCACTCCAGATCCTGTTCAAGTCTGGGAGCCTTCCAAGTCCACTCTAGAATCTGCTCCAGTCCAGGAGCCCTCAGAATCCACTCAAGAGCCCTCTCCAGTCAGTGAGCCCTCAGAGTCCACTCATGAACTCGATCCAGCCCAGGAGCCTTCAGACTCCACTCCAGAGCCCACTCCAGTCTGGGAGCTCTCAGAGTACACTCCAGAGCCTGCTCTGGTCCGGGAGCTCTCAGAGTCCACTCCAGAGTCCACTCCAGTGCAGGAGCCTTTAGAGTCCACTCCAGTCCGAGAGTCCTCACAGTCCATTACAGAGCTAGCTGCCAGCCAGAAGGTCATCCCGGTGCTGCCCAAGCTCCTAGTCCTGCTGGCCCCACCCTTGCCTCCTGCTCTGCCCGACCTGCCCTGGCATCCTGCCCTGTCAGCCCCGCCCTGGCACCCTTGTCTACTTCTTCTGCCATCTTCTGCTACACGGGCCTTGACTCGCCATCTCTCTCTCTGATCTGCCTCCTTTTCATCTCCCTCCACAACTTTTTTGATATCTGGTGGAGCGTCTGGTAACCGCTCCTTAGATGGGATGTCTGAGGATTTGCCTTTCCTGAGGAAACAGCAGTGCTTGTAGAACAGCATTGGAGTCTAAAGTAAGTCTTCCCATAATTAAATCCGGCATCAGCGCGTTTTGCTGTTATCATGACTCTTGTCTCTTTTTCGTTGAATTTACTTGAAAATTAATACACAATGCAACATTGGTTATAGGTGGTTTAACGGATCATTCACAACTCAGAAAGCAAACAATTGTAGGCTAGAATAGCAAAGAGTCAAAGAGTTTAAGTCAAGCTGAGATTTTCAGAGCAGATAGCACATCTACCACTAAATTTATCTTCAAAACAAAGTGAAAACGGAGTCTGTAGTTTAAACCGTCAAGCTGAATTGATTGCAGGAAATTCTGCAGAAGGAGAAAAATATATATTGGAGGTTTATCAAATACAGCATTCCATGTTCCAAGGGAAATACCAACATAAAGGTCTGAAGAAAGCAGTTCTGTTGTCACTACACAGGGGTGAGTGTTTTATATTTCAATATGCTGCTCATACATGGCATCCTTATTATGCTTCTTTTACATTGGATTCCAAAGGCTGGAAGTGTAAAGAATGGAATCTCAGATGAAATGCTTGTGTATCAACACAACACCACACGGTATTAATTTTTTTTTATTAAAAACACTGGTTGCAAAGTATAAATTGCTCTCTTTATGTTACCTTGGATGGCTAAATGAACCAGATCCAATCACAGCTTTTCCAAAGCATATGATATCTACAGAATGTGTAATGGAGTTGAAGAATTCCTTCAGAAATTGAAACGGCTGAAGAGAGATAGCAATATTTTTACTTATGTTAGCAGTATAAGAATGCACCCAGAATGCAAACTTAAATGAACAATAAGATCTGGAGACCCTCTACCAGCCAACAATAAACATCTTTCTGAAGCTGAAACAGATTGAACACAAATTTTATGTTGGCTACTTAACTGAGCACCGAGGCCTAGAGTGAATGAGCCAGTGTGCAGCTGTTGATGTCATCTTTGGACCATCTTACAGAAGAACTGTCTTTTTTGCCATGTGAAAAGGAAAAGACTATGCATGTTTTTATTTTTCTTTGATTTAGTAGCAAGCCATTTACTTGCTGTAGGGTTCACAAGGTATATCAAACTCACAGGTCAGTGGAAATGACTGGGCTTGAGATCCTTCCAATAATCTCACAGGAATTCCGTGCTATTTGAATTCCAGGATGCTGCAGTTGGTTCACTGCAGTTGCAGTCAGTTACATGGACGAGGGCCACAGAATTCTCTGCTCTCTTAAATTAAATCTTCAGGCTTGTCCAGCTGCTCCAGAAAGGACTCTTAGAGGATTTGAGGGGATGTGTGGGTGTGGATTAAGCTTTGCTTCTGCTCCTTACTCCAGACTCCCTCTATCTGATGCTTTTAACAATCCAGCTCTCATCTGGACTCTGCTCAAATGTTTTTTATTCAAAAAGATATCATTGATGAATGGTTCTTTCAAATATGGAATGTGTAAACCAGTCATTCACATAATTGGCACCCAGCTGTACAAACACATGCTTTAGCACAAAATGGATTGGATAGCCACAAGCTTTGAAAATCGAAGGCTTGTTGCTGTCTTGATCATTTCATACTTGATAAATCTGTTAGAATCTCCAAATGTTACTATGCTTAGTTGTTAGTACCTAAGTCTTGCTTAAAAAAAAATTCAGACATCACGGGAGAGAGAACTGAATTACTTTTTTCGTGTTTTATGATGACAAAGAGGCGGCATCTTTCCACTATCTGCTATAGACTGGTGAAATCTATGGTATCTAATAGGGATGCACCGAATATTCGGCCACCGAAAATCTTCGGCTGAAAATGGCATTTTCGGTTTTCGGCCGATAGACTTTTATCACCGAAACAACACGGCCGAAATGTTGTGATGACGCAAACAGAAACCGCGACCTGCACGTGCACCTGCATAGCGCAGACCACGAGCTCCCCGCGACATTCACTTCGCACGAGAAATGATCCAGGCCGCGCTGGATGCGCAGAACCCGCGTGGAGACGGAGAAGCGCCAAGCGCAGGAGACTGAGATCAGAGCACAGAAAAAACGACTCGTCTCTGCAACAGATGAGGGGCATGCACCCTCGTTGTCTGATATGTTCAGAGAAATTCTGCAAGAAAGTGCCTCAAATAATAATAATACGTTGGCTATTTTATTCTTAGGCTACTATATATGTGACATTATATATATATATATATATATATATATATATATATATATATATATAATTAATTTGATAAAAATGTTTATTTATGCCTGGCCCTATTTAAATACACTCTCTCAAATATTTCTCAAATGTCAGGCAGATGACAAGCTCAACTGCTCAACAGCTAGATGGTTATCTGTCTGAAGTCCCCATCCGCAGAAGTGATAACAGTCTTGCCTACTGGAGAAGTAATGCACTTTCTAGTCCTACAGAGAAAAATTTAAAATGCACTTCACCTAAATGCACTTTGTTTTTATGAGAGAACAGTTAATTTTAAAACCTTTCTGCAGGCCAGTAGGCCTGTACATTATTATTTAATATACACATGAGTGGGATAATGTTTTTGTTTGAATTTTATTTTAATACTGTGCATTGTTGCAATGTGCTTAATAAATATTTGCATAATTTGTAATTATGTTTTTTTATGTTTTTTTTTTTTAATAATTTATGTAATTGTAATTATCTTTGAAACTTTAATATTAATTTATGCAATTGCAATGTCTTAATTTTAGTAAAGTTAGTACACGGTCATAGCACTAAATGCAATGGTACTAATAATTGGCATAATTTCTTTCGGTGTTTCGGTTTCGGTTTTCGGCCTTGGTTTTCTCTTTTTCGGTTTCGGCCAAGAATTTTCATTTCGGTGCATCCCTAGTATCTAACAACCTGTCCTATATATCAGATTACTTTTCAACATGTTCAGAAACCAGTGAAAATGTGTTCACATTCATCATCCAAATGCATCCATACAAAGTTCTGCCATTCCTTTCATTTTGACTAGTATTGTTGCACTGGTTGGTGAAAATCCATTTGCAGATTAGCTGTAATTTATCCAGGTTCCCTGTTTTAGATTAGTATAATAGCTTTAACTGTGGCATGTTAACATTTCGTACAGGTTTTTTGTTTGTATGCACAATTGATGGTCATTTGGCAAGTAACATAATGAGAAAAGATCAGTGTGGTGCATGATCAATTAGTGAATCAGATGAAAACTTGGAAACCTGATCCTAACGTACTAATCATTTTGTTTCACTTTTTTTTTCAGACTTTACCAGTACCATGACATTACCATTTTTGGTAGAAATACTCAAAAACACTGGGCAATAATTCACAACAGCAGTGATAACTTCTAAATAACTGAACTTTAAGTTCTTCAAATTCTCTCTCATCTTACATTTTCACCTTCTCAAACATCCATTCAAAAAAAAAAAGTTTATGTTTCTTCTTCTGTCATCCTCTTTTTGTTTTTGTGAGTGGGTAGAGTTATGTTTCGATAACCTTCATGCACTCAGGGCTTTTTGGAAAAGTGGGAGAATAAGATTACAGTAATATATTCCAGCTGTACTTGGACTGTCTTCACATTCATCAGGAATAGCTGTGTTGCCTGAGCAGTACTTACAGTTCTTGAGGGAAGTTTGCTTTCTGACACCGGGAAACCAGGGGAGTAAATCATTAACTAATGGCAGATTCACCTGTCTGGGTGTCTGATCCACAGGTCTGAGAGTCACTTTAATTGATATATTAGTTAAGATTATATGTACTGAGAAACTAATGGATTAACAGGTCCATCTAAAGATTTGAGTTCATGATAAACAAAAGGAAATTAGCCACAATTAGTCCAAGAGCATTCCACATTATTTCTTGAGCCTCTGTGAGTTCAGATGTGCTAGCAGGGACTTTTGGTAAGTGTCACATAAACCAAACGTTTAGTATAAAGTCTGGCCCATTTTACAGCTTATTCTGGCCCAGAAATGTCCACTTAGGCATGTCCGGCTGACCAACAAATAAAGCAGCCACTCAATTTGAAAAACATTTATGTGACGAAATCTCATGAAATTACGTTGCTTCTTGCACATTTTGTGTAACTCAGAGCGAAATGCCCAGTGGATGGCACTAAAAGAGTGTTCGATTATCTCCAAAACATGAATGTTATTTTAACATGCAATTGCTAAAGCAGCCACATACCTTTATCCTGCTTCTACAAGTCTTTGAGCTGTTTTATCTTGACTTGCGTTTCATGGGGCTCATACCCCAGTGCTCAATATCGCAAGTGCAATGCTATACCAGATGAGTTACTGAGCATGCTTACTACATCATAAAAGCCATACATATGGAACTGGTTATATTATACAATCAAGCAATTATTATTATTATTGTTTTTTTAGTTAAAAGGGATTTGAGGTCATACTGTGCAAAAATAAGTGTTATTAATGGATAATCTCCCACTTTAATCATAATTTTTGTGAAAAGGAATAAAAGTTATTGGTGTTTTACTGCCACTAGTGGGAAACTGCACTGAATTATATATACAGTATAGTACATTCTTAGAGAAAACATGATTTTCCAATGAGCCTATGCTGGAAATAACTGATACCACAGTATAGACCCTTTTGTGCCGATGTCACAATTGCGTCACAGCATTAGCTTGAGGCAAAACAAAGGAATAACTGGAGGTGGCCAGTACAAACCAGCATAGAGTTGGCTACATTACGAGCTTAAAATGTCATCTTTGAGTGTCAGAATTGATGGAGTACAGGCTCCAATTCGAAGTTTTATCACATACCTGCTACTTTTGCCAAACAAAAATAATAATAAAACAAGGAGACTGGACAGAAGCGACCATCAAAAATGCTTGCATTTGCAGCACGCACTTAATATCAGTTAAGGTTAAATAAAGTCTTGTCTTTAATGGATTATGGTTTGGTTACAAGTCTAAAGATTTCTCATGCATGCCCACGTAATCAGAACTTGAGAAATTAACTAATGACTTAAAGGAAACTGTTTGTGTCGTCTCGCTTTCTACAATTGCCATAAGTGCAGTTGTAGAGCGAGGGAGCAGTAAAGGCCCATGTTATGTGTCAAAAAAAAAAAAAATAGTAGTTGCATTTTCTTACAATTGCCACTGTTAGTACATAGTTATAGGCATCTAAAGATTTATATGCCCTCAGTTTATATTTACTATACACCCTCGGTTTCTCTATCTGTTAGCTGTGTCAGGCCACTCCTGTAAGATCGTCCATCCATTGAGTGAGTGTGTATGAGTCCAGGGGTTTATGTCCTGTTGCTTTCCCTTGTGTGTGTGTGTGTGTCTGTGTGTGTGTGTGCGCGTGTGTGTCCGAAGTGATGAGCACAGGTAGCATAAAGCTTACTGTGGTCTAAGAATGAGGAAAAGCAATACCTTTTCTTGTGGGCTTCCTTCCTTTTAAAGGGAGGAGATTGTTTAAAGTGGATGTCTGTGTTTTTATTTGTATTTAGGTGTAGCCTGAGCATTAGCTGTTGTTTCATAAGCCTGTATCTACGGCTGTTTCTCACACTGGCTTCATCTATGGCTGTTTTGAAGAATACTATCTGATCCTACAGTTTCATTGTCCTTTGCATGCAGCTAACAGTGGGCCACCATGGTACCAGACTGGTGCTCCCCTGAGTGTTCTGCGCATTTATATCCACAGGTGAATGTGTTGATGAGCTGTGATACTGAAGCTTAACAGAAGGGAAGTGTATGTGTTTCTTTTACTTTAGTTTCTTTTTGGTTTGTCACTTGCTTCAGGATTTGTATGCACTAATTTGCTGTGGGGTTTGTCCCTTCTGTTAAATGGTAAAGCTTTACTATTTTCTCTTTGTGACTGTGGGTATTTAACTGGTAAACTGTTGATGAGACCATTCTTGAGTGTTTAAGGATTAATGACTGTAAAATTAAATGTTTTATCTGGGTCCTGTCCCGTCTCTTGCTCTCTTTAGTAGTCTCAAACCTGTTCCTTGAGTAGCACCTGAAGGTGCATGGTATTTCCCTGGGTGTAAGCCATACACAGCAAAGTTACCACATCACCAGTGTTAATTTAACACTCTGAGTGTGGACTCATATAAACACTGAAGCAGTGTTAAAAGTAACACTGAAGCAGAGTTGAAATTAATGAGATAATTAAGAAATTAATTGAGTTATGATTGAGCATTATTGAAGACACCTGATGTTAACAAGCAGACTCACCAAACGAGAAAATCACAATTTGTGTGTCACCATTATAGTGGTCAGTGTTTGCTTTAGATCTTGGCTTGTGACTTTTTACTTTTAAAATTTGTTTGGCAAGCCAAGAGCAAAAGTCATCGGGTGGTGATGATTATGTTTTAATGTAATCGTTGTTTGACCTGAGTTACTAAACTCATTTAAACTCTTTTCTCAAAGTAAAACTTCCATTATTGATTGTAACAGCTTTGATTCCACAATGAAAGAGTCTGTATTCTCTATACTGGCTGTTTTGTAGGCATCTTTTGCAAGTGATTCTGATCTTTTTTTTATTAAAATTTTTGATTTTAGGCACACAAAAATAACAAGAATCAGCGTATGAATCTCAACAACGGTGACAAACAGCATTTTCAGATAAACCGATCTACTCTGAAAATCACAAAACTAGATACTAAAAATTCACATAAAAACAGCAAAAATGAAATATAGTTAGAATAAAAAGTTAAAAAGACTTTATTTATTGGTGACATAATTTATTCATGCCGCAATGCATGATGGGAGCCATGGATGAGTTTTTATTGGCTACAACATGCTTTTTTGATGGTCACCATTGTAGTGATGCTCACGCTGAATTTTGATGTCTATGTGTCTAAACTAATTAATTTTTTTATTTTTTTTATCTAGAACTAACTTTTAAAAACATGTCATAATATGCCAAAAATGCTGGACTGCTTACTTTTTTCACTTAATTTATGTATACAGTAAAGAAACCTGAACTCAGGCATTCAGGTCACTCCATGACAATTAGCTCAAACCACAATCAATAGCACACATCATTGCCTTTGCTCTGGTCTGTATGTTATAATTCAGTTACCACAGCCCACAAAGTCTAAAGTAAATAACTGAAGGATCAAGATCCCAACTAAAGCAAACACTGACCACTACAATGGTGACACACAAATTGTGATTTTCTCGTTTGGTGAGTCTGCTTGTTAACATCAGGTGTCTTCAATAATGGTCAATCATAACTCAATTAACTTCTTAATTATCTCATTAACTTCAACTCTGCTTCAGTGTTACTTTTAACACTGCTTCAGTGTTTATATGAGTCCACACTCAGAGTGTTAAATTAACACTGGGGATTTTGCTGTGTAGGGTGGCATAGTCGTTTCTACAGTAGTTTCGTTGGGTAACACCACGTTGCTACACTGACAATTCTAGAATTTCAGACAAACCAATGCAGGTTTCACGGTGTAAAAAACACAATATGCATCAAATACTTATTTATATGGTAGGGCTGTCCTGGAGAAAGGATATTTCTGGTCGACTAGAAGTCTTTCATTTAAAGCATTAGTTGACTAATCGCACGTTAATAAACCATTTAAATCATTATAATGAGCCTATAATTGCCTACATCCTAATAAGATTGGAAGTTTTTATTGTGAGTTTTTTGCGACCTAGAGACTAAAAAAAAGAGCCTGTCCTCCAACAAAAAACGACCATATAGGTCGTTTGTGCAAGCACCATAGTATGACCTATATTTACGTTTTAAAGTTAAGCGGCCTCTAGCGGGCGTAAAAATAATGACAGTATCGCGTTGTGTCTGCCGTCATGAAATGACGTATAACGTCATTACAAATCAAATCACACGTTTATTTAAATGCAATGTGTGGACTTTTTACACTGATCTCACAGTAATTTGTACATATTTTACTAGGTGGCTTATTCATTCGAATGACCACACCCAACCCCACCCCTAAATCTAACCCTTGCAGAAATCATGCTAAATTATGATTTATTGAGCATATACATTTTCGTGCACATCTGTTCCCTGGGATCGAACCCACGATAGCATGATTACATATCAAGGTATAACGCAATAATCTACCAACTGAACTACACGAAATGCAAATCAGAGTGCAAATAAAACAGTACAAAACATTTATATGAAAATGACTTCTTGCCGATAGGGGCGCAATTGTAGTATACGCTCTGATGGGTCGTATTTCAAGGATTTGGACAAACGACCTATACGAGCGTATTGGTTGGAGGACAGGTTGAAAAAAAATGTGGTCGAGCAAGCCTCTTTTGTTTGACTAACAGTTAGTGAATTATTAGGGGGCAGCCCTATAATATATAAATATGTATTACTGTATAGACAAGATCAGCGGCATCATGCGCATTCAAAGTTCTATAAGCCAAATGGATTTTGAATGCAACTTCCAAAAGACAAAAAATAGGCAATTCATATTTTCTGTATTTTCTATATAGAACGTTCAGTGCTTCATACCATCAGCTGCTAAATTCAAATCTGCATTTGCTGGCTGGCGCTAAGCAAGAGATAGAAATGTTTTTACAGCACTGCATATTATAACCAATCACATAAGATGCTGTTGAGCTTATGAATGCAATGACCAATCAGATGTTCAGATGAGTCATCACTAAAATACGGGTATTCAGTCACTTGCTGACTGAATACCTCTTTCTGGTGATTGTCTCATCAGAAACAAAGTGCAAATCTGTGTATGAATCTGTAAGATATTAATTTCATAGTGTAAACAGCTTCAGTGATTTCAATGGGAGTTTTTGAGAGTGCTTGAACTAGACTGTCAGTGAAAATGTTCTTTGATAATTTAAATGTTCTTTCCTCTCTTTCTGTACAATGAATGTGTTATGAATCTTAGTGAAAAAAAAGTGACGTGTCACGTGACATATAACCAAGTATGGTGACCGATACTCAGATTTCGTGCTCTGCATTTAACCCATCCGCACACACGCGCACTCACGCGCACACACGCGCACGCCTGGAGCAGTGGGCAGCCATTTATGCTGCGGCACCCAGGGAGCAGTTGGGTGTTCTGTGCCTTGCTCAAGTGCACCTCAGTCATGGTGGTATTGCCAGCCCGAAACTCAAACCCACACCTTAGGGTTAGGAGTCAAACTCTCTAACGACTAGGCCATGACTTCCCATTAGTAGTCTAATATTGCAATATTTTATTCATATTAAATTTAAATGTTGAAATCTAATTAAATTTAAAATCAGTTCTATTAAAAATACTGTATGTTATGGCATGACACCCACAACTGTTCATTGAGTAAACAGAAAGGTTTTTATGCATAGTTAATATAGATTGCATTATTAGGTTACTTTGACCATTGCCAACTATAGAGCAACATAATCTATAAAAGCGAGAATCAAAATATTTAATCATAATTCAGTTAATGCGTTTAATAATGCTTATAATAAAAAATAAATATAAAGCATAATTTCTCCAGGTTACGTATGTAACCATTGTTCCCTAAGGGAATGAAACCCTGCATCAAGAAACACTTTGGGAAATCCCCTGTGTGACTGCATTTTGAAGTACATGTAAAATGGAGCAGCCCAATGGAGCCCAATGCCCAATGGAGCAGCGAGATGTCACGAGCAGGGTGATGTGAGCAACCAGGAAGTATAAAAGCGCATCCGGCAGGGCACAAGTTAGCTTCGATGAAGTAGGGCCTGCAGGGAAACAGGGAGTATGGCAAAGAGACGCAGCATCTCATTCCTTCAGGGAACCTTGGTTACATATCTAACAAATATATTCATTCTTAGAGAAAAATGGTATATGTGAGGATTTCCAGTCAGGATTTAGACCGTATCATAGTACTGAGACTGCTCTCCTTAGAGTTACAAATGACCTGCTCTTATCATGTGATCGTGGTTGTATCTCTCTATTAGTTTTATTGCATCTTAGTGCTGCGTTTGACACAATTGACCACAACATTCTTTTGCATAGACTTGAACACTTTGTTGGCATTAATGGAAGTGCATTAGCATGGTTACATCATACTTATATGACTGCCATCAGTTCGTAGCAGTGAATGAAGATGTATCATATTGATCACAAGTGCAGTATGGAGTACCTCAAGGCTCAGTACTAGGGCTGCTACTCTTCACGCTTTATATGTTACCCTTGGGTGATATCATCAGGAAACAGTGTTAGCTTTCACTGTTATGCTGATGATACGCAGCTCTATATTTTTTCACGGCCCAGTGAAACACACCAATTTGAAAAACTAATGGAATGCATAGTCTATATAAAAACCTGATTGGCAAGTAATTTCTTACTGCTATTTCTGAAAAAACAGAGGTGTTAATTATAGGACCTAAAACCTCTGCTTGTAATAACCTAATACACTGTCTAAGACTTGATGGCTGCTCTGTCAATTCTTCGTCATTAGTTAGGAACCTAGGTGTGCTATTTGATCGCAATCTTTCCTTAGAAAGCCACGTTTCTAGCATTTGTAAAACTGCATTTTTCCATCTCAAAAATATATCTAAATTATGGCCTATGCTCTCAATGTCAAATGCAGGAATGTTAATCCATGCATTTATGACCTCAAGGTTAGATTATTGTAATGCTTTATTGGGTGGTTGTTCTGCACGCTTAGTAAACAAACTACAGCTAGTACAACATGCAGCAGCAAGAGTTCTTACTAGAACCAGGAAGTATGACCATTTTAGCCCGGTCCTGTCAACACTGCACTGGCTCCCTATCCATATCCCAAAATTGCGACGCCAATCAAGTCTCATAAATGTGCAGCCTTGTACACATAGATATCCAATCTATGTGTACCAACCGCTTGACTGATGATGCCATTGCCCCTACCCTTCACTCAGCACTCACACATCTAGAGAACAAAGACTCAAATATCAGAATGCTGTTCATAGATTTCGGTTCAGCATTCAACACAATCATCCCTCAACAGCTTTTTAACAATCTGGTCCAGCTGGAGCTCAACACTTCACTGTGCAACTGACCGTTAGAATTTTTCTGACTGGAAGAACTCAGTACGTTTCGGCAGCAACACATCCAACACCATCACACTGAACACTGGGGCCCCCCAAAGATTTTGACTTTGCTTTAGAAATACTGAATGAAGTGCTTGTGGACTGACAGACAACAGTAAATAGGACTGACACATACACAGAGTGCTACTGAAGAGCAGAAACTAACTTGCACTTCATGGTTGCTCACGTCACCCTCCTCATGATGTCTTGCTGCTTTATTGGGCTGATTTTACACGTACTTCATAATGTGGTCAAGTAGGGGCAATCCCAAAGCATTTATCGTTGCAGCTCGAGTTCCTGAAGGGAAAATGCTGTTGTGAGTCACATGATGATGATGATGATATATTGCATTGGTATTAAGGAGAGATGAATGTTGAACCTGATCAATTGCACAACAGCCAACTGCATGAGGGTAAACAGCCAAGAGACAAATATGTAACGCATATGGAAGCACTCTGCATGCACTGAAAAGCATGGTAGTAATGACATCATCATAAAATCCTGTCACCACAATATTGATTTCCAGAAAAAAAGTGTTTGATGCTTTTCAAAGTGAAAAAAGAGTTTAATGTCCACCAATCAGGCAGATACTGTTCAAATGGAAACATTTTATAAATTTACCACCAGTTTCTCTGCCTAGGCATGCTTATCCAAAGAAAAATAACTCCAAGAGCAGGTAGAGGAAGTCGTAAAACCCCAGAGCACAGCATTTAAGGATCAATCTAGAGGCCTCTCGTAAACTGGCAGTAAAGTTAGAAGTCATTTCTTCACAATCAGGCAGTACAGCACAGAGGAAGTCACAGCTCAATAAGAAGAACAATTCTACCAACCTCTTTGCCTAAGACCATGTGGATGAGAAAGAATGTTTTGTGGACCGATTAGTAGATTGAACTTTGAATTTAAATGAGAACCGTCGGATTTGATTACAACAAAACTGCATTCACCCCATCCCAACTGTGCAGCACAGTTGGGCAGTATAATGTTTTGGGGCTGATTTGCTGTCTTTGGACCAGGACAGCTTGCCTTTATTAATGAAACTATGTATTCTGTGTTATATCAGAACGTTTTCAGGAGAATGTCTTTAGGGTGTCCATAAACACACTCAAGTAGGTCTACTACTCAAAAGTTAAAGCAGAAGAAATTAAATGATTCCTGATGGCCAAGTCAAAGAAGTAGTGATAATCAAGTGGCTCACACCAGATACAAAAGAAAAACACATTCACTCTGTTTTAGTGCAGCATTAGGTCTCAATGATTTCAGTGAGTTGAAGTTGTCTATGGGTATGTGGCTTGAGACTGAGATCAGCAGAGATCTTTCTTTAGTCAATACTAGACATTTAACTGATCCAAAAGGTTGGAGCCAAATGTAGCCAAGTCTATAACAAGCCAAAATATTGTTACATCTTCAGCTCTGTACAGTTGTGGCATTGTTCCGCAGAGCAATGTGGATTTTTCCTAAGTTAATGATCTGTTTTCTGGGAGTGTGTAGCTTCCTTTTGCCATCAGCCACTGTGAAAAGTTTCATCTTTTTCTCTTGTGTCAGAAGTTCAAACATCCAGATTTAGAGGCCTTTTAAAGCCACTCTCAGATTTATAATGGCAACAAGGCAACAGAAAGACTCACAAGGAAAGCATTTTACTGCACATCCTTTCCATTCCTGTATTCCTCCCTCTACCATAAAATACGGATGCAAACTTCATGACCTCATTTGTTTAGGGTTTCCGTGTTGAAGGAGGACACAAAGTAGCAATAATTTTTAATCACGCTAACTCCTTAGCCAAAAAGTTCCACTGTAGTCTCTGAGCCCTTACTTTCAATCTCCTTTCAAAAAATATTTTCTTCTCTCTCTCTCTCTCTCTCTCTCTCTCTCTCTCTCTCCCTCTCTTCATTCTTTCCCATCCAGCCCTTCCCAGTATCATTGCTAAATCACTCCATAGTGTTTACCATCCAAGCCATTTGGGGATTGGGGCAGATCATCTTCATAATTCATAATGATTAATTTGTGATATCCTTCCCATTAGATACCACTCTTAACTTGTTATTCCACTATCCAAAGTTATGAATTCACATGCTCTATAGAGAGGCATACTAGTGGTCACAATAGTCACTACAGGTGCATCTCAAAAAAATGTAATATGGAAAAGTGCTTTATTTTTTGTAATTTAATTCAAAAGGCAAACTTTTTTATATTCTAGATTCATTACACACAAACTAAAAATTTAAAAATTGGTTTTAATTCTGATGGTTATGATTTACAGCTAAGGAAAATAAAAAAATTGAGTCTCTCAAAAAATTTGAATATTTTCCCAAAGATCAATCAAAAAAAAAAGGTTTACAAAACAGAAATGTTCAAGATCTCCAAAAGCAGGTTAAATTATACACTTAAAACTTGGTTGGGACTCCTTTTGCACAAATGATTGCTTCAGTGCAGTGTGGCATGGAGGTGATCAGACTGTGGCACTGCTGAGGCATTATTGAAACCCAGGTTGATTTGGTAGCGGCCTTCATCCTTTATTTTTTGTTTCTCATATGTTACTTAACTTTCTCTTCACAATACCCCATAGATTTTCTGTAAAGTTCAGGTCAGGCAAATTGTCTGGCCAATCAAGAACAGTAATATCATGGTCAGCAAACCACTTGGAAGTTGTTTTGGCACTGTGGGCAGGTGCTAAAGTCCTACTGCAAAATTAAATCAGCTTATCCATTAAGCTTGTCTGTAGATGGAAGCATAAAGTGCTCCAAAATCTCCTGGTAGATGGCTGCATTGACTTTGGACTTGATATAACACAATGGACCAACACCAGCAGACGCCACAGCACCCCAAATCATCACTGACTTCAGAAACTTCACATTGGACTTTGGATTCTGTGCCTCTCCAGTCTTCCTCCAGACTCCAGACCTTGATTTCCAAATGAAATGCTAAATTTACTTTTATCTGAAAAGAAGACTGTGGACCACTGAGCAACAGTCCAGTTCTTTTTCTCTTTACCCCAGGTGAAATGCTTCTGAAGGTTTTTTTTTTTTTTTTCTGGTTCAGGAGTGGCTTGGTTCTAGGAATGTGACAGCTGTAGCCCATTTACTGAAGATGTCTGAGTGTGGTGACTCTTGATGCATGGACTCCGGCTTGTGAAGCTGTCCCAAGTTCTTGAACTGGCTTTTCCTGACAATCTTCCCAAGGCCGCAGTCATCCCTGTTGCTTATGCACCTTTTCCTTCCACACTTTTTAATTCCAGTCAACTTTCTATGAATATATTGTGATACAGCACTCTGTGAACAGCCAGCCATTTCAGCAATGACCTTCTGTGGCTTACCCTCCTTGTGGAGGGTATTGAGGATCGTCTTCTGGACAACTGTCAAGTCAGTAGTCTTTCACATAATTGTGGTTGAATGTTCTAAACTAGCCCAAGAGGTACCCAGTATTTATTCTGAAATTAATCAAATTAATCAAGCTAAAAATGGAATATTCTAATTTTTTGAGATAATTAATTCCCCCCCCTATGCTGTCATAACCATCATAATAAAAAATAATAAAAAAGTTTGTGTGCAATGGATATATAAAAAAAAAAAATAAAGACCTTTTCCATGATATTCAAATTTTTTTAAGTGCACCTGTATATATAGACAAACATTTGCTACATTGCTAGATATGTGCTAGCCTCCATGCTGCTCCCTATAATGCCATTGTCCTCTCTCTACTCTTCATTAGGATTAGTAAAAAAAACACTTGCAAAATCACATGTAGTCAGTAGAATGTCTCTTGGTGGACAACTGAAACCAAATGTTAACAAATACTATACAGACAGTCCACTAATACTCTTATAACTGCCACTTGACATGTAGTTGCAAAGTTACTAATAGGTAGTAAAATAATAAAGTGGACTTTCAAAATAAAGTGTTACCAAATAGTTGAAAAGTTGTACTGAACCCAAAATATTCCAATGAAAATGAATCATGTTAATACAGTTTGTATTCGTTGCTGTCTCTTCTATTGTAGGTGGTTATGGGGTTTATGGCACATATGGTGGTGCTGGAAGATTTTACCCAGTGTCTGGAGGTCTGAAACCGGCTAAATCAGGTGCTTACCATCCAATGAATAGACAGCAATGGTTAAAGTGCAGTGGAGTAATTCCATATAACCATTAGTCTTTCATTTAGGCACTGGGCTACCTGGAGGAGGTCTACCTGGAGGAGGTCTTCCTGGAGGTGCCATTTATTCAACAAGTGTATTGATGATTTGGATTTTCTAAGTGGCTAAGTAACAAAAACTACACAGCTCTCTTCTAAGTCTAATTCTCTTGCTTCAGGTGCTGGTGGAAAGCCTGCTAAAGGTAATATAAATTTTTTCGGAGTCCATAATTTCCAGTTTACAAACACATTGTAAATTAAACATCTTTTGGGAAGAATTTAAATGGAAAAAGTACTGTAGGTGGGGACCTCATTTACAGAGGAAACATTCATACAGTGAGATCATACAAGTCCCTTTTTAACACCTTAACAAATAAGTTGCTCTTTTATTGTTCATGTGGCTATGACTTTTCATTGTACTCCAGTTGGCTTGAAGTTGAATTAAGGAGCCTTAGATCATGAGCCAATTCAACAAATGTATCCCCTCTGGGACCCTGGTGGTGTTCATGTACTGAAAGCCAGCATATTACTTCAGTGTGTCCTTGGCAGAATCTAAAAGCAGCATGCAATGTCTGTTCTTCTGTGTTTGATATCGGTTGGAAAAGGGTTAAACAAATGAATGAACAGTCTGAAACCTCAGTTTCCAGGCACTGAAATCAGATAAGATGATTTGTTTCATATCAGAGGAATGGAGCAAGTGAGGCAAACTAAATCACTGAGGAGACACATGGAATATATGCAGTTTAGATTTGCACCCATTTGTTTAGTGATGTGACTGAATGTGTGTGTTTGTGTCCGTTCAGGGCCAGGTGCAGGAGGAACTGGTACTGGTCTTCCAGGTGCAGTGAATGTATACTGTATATTTAGCAAATACTGGCTTGAGTAAATTCGCCTAATTAACAAGCAGTGATAGTCCGGTCTAAGATAGTCTCATCTTTCAATTGTTTGTTAGGTCTTGTGATTCCTCAGACTGGGGGACAAGGACTGGGTCCTGGTGTGGTTGGACCTGGCGGAAAAGCAGCAAAGGCTGGAAAAGCTCCAGTGCCAGGTAAATGTGGGGTTTTTAATTTGCATGTAAAAATGGAAATGATTATAGATCTACTTTTTAATCTTTTTTTTTTTTGCAGGAGTGGGAGTGCCTGGACCATATCAAGGAGGTCTTGTTCCTGGACAAGGTTTGTTATTTCCCTCTGTTTATATACTTTAATATGGCCACAAGGCCCACAAGGAATCTGGAAACATTTTTCACATTTATTGTGTGGATTGTGGGGAACATATGCTGGATTCTGTGAAATGGATCTACACTTGGCAAAACATATTCAACAGAGCTGAGGATGCTACACACTTAGGCCAGAAACATATTGTATGCAATTAGTCAAACCTACAAATTCTTGGTACACTCAAAGGGGCGATAGAGTTACCTTCACATTGTGCAATGGATTATTCGGGTAGCTAGCTGAGCATTGTTTAACTTCACTTTAATTTCTTTGTCTTGCTCAGCAAGGTTTACCTCAGAGTTTTGCTCCTCCATAAACGCAGTTGACCTAAATGAAGAAACACAATGTAGAAGACTACAATACTGGCATAGAAACAGACAGCAATAACACATGAAATGTATATTGTGCATTGGTGCATAGAATATATTTTGGCCATTATCAAATTAGCCAAAACATCTCATGAACAAAGGCATGTGTAGAAATTAAATGATTTCTGCATACATCTGTGGAGTTTTCTGTGTTCACATATTTAGAGCAGGCCTGCTAATCAGTCATTTGTATAAAACACCAAATTAAAATTGCACACATATCCTTCATTTGGTCTTGATCACTTGGATTTAAATGATTACAGGATTCAATGGGCGGGGTGTTCTTCCTGGTGTAGCCACAGGAACTGGAGTCAAACCTAAATCAGGTGAAGTCTCAATGAAAATGGCATCAGTCATTGCAGTGAAATAAATTATATACCATACTGTACCTTTATGACTGACTGAATTTTTCCCATAGCTGCTGGTGGAGGGCAGGTTCTGGTACTGGGTGGTGGTTAGTACAGTTGTGGCCAAACGTTTTGAGAATTACATAAATATTAGTTTTCAAAAAGTTTGCTGCTAAACTGCTTTTAGATCCTTGTTTCAGTTGTTTCTGTGATGTACTGAAATATAATTACAAGCACTTCATATGTTTCAAAGGCTTTTATCGACAATTACATGACATTTATGCAAAGAGTCAGTATTTGCAGTGTTGGCCCTTCTTTTTCAGGACCTCTGCAATTCGACTGGGCATGCTCTCAATCAACTTCTGGGCCAAATCCTGACTGATAGCAACCCATTCTTTCATAATCACTTCTTGAAGTTTGTCTGAATTAGTGGGTTTTTGTTTGTCCACCCGCCTCTTGAGGATTGACCACAAGTTCTCAATGGGATTAAGATCTGGGGAGTTTCCAGGCCATGGACCCAAAATTTCAACATTCTGGTCCCCGCGTCACTTAGTTATCACTTTTGCCTTATGGCACGGTGCTCCATCGTGCTGGAAAATGCATTGTTCTTCACCAAACTGTTGTTGGATTGTTGGAAGAAGTTGCTGTTGGGGGATGTTTTGGTACCATTCTTTATTCATGGCTGTGTTTTTGGGCAGAATTGTGAGTGAGCCCACTCCCTTGGATGAGAAGCAACCCCACACATGAATGGTGTCAGGATGCTATACTGTTGGCATGACACAGGACTGATGGTAGCGCTCACCTTTTCTTCTCCGGACAAGCCTTTTTCCAGATGCCCCAAACAATCGGAAAGGGGCTTCATCGGAGAATATGACTCTGCCCCAGTCCTCAGCAGTCCATTCATTATACTTTCTGCAGAAGATCAATCTGTCCCTGAGGTTTTTTTTTTTGGAGAGAAGTGGCTTCTTTGCTGCCCTTCTTGACAACAGGCCATCTTCCAAAAGTCTTCGCCTCACTGTGCGTGCAGATGCGCTCACACCTTCCTGCTGCCATTCCTGAGCAAGCTCTGCACTGGTGGCACTCCGATCCCGCAGCTCAATCCTCTTTAGGAGACGATCCTGGCGCTTGCTGGACTTTCTTGGATGCCCTGAAGCCTTCTTTACAAGAATTGAACCTCTTTCCTTGAAGTTCTTGATGATCCTATAAATTGTTGATTTAGGTGCAATCTTAGTAACCACAATATCCTTGCCTGTGAAGCCATTTTTATGCAACGCAATGATGGCTGCACACGTTTCTTTGCAGGTCACCATGGTTAACAATGGAAGAACAATGATTTCAAGCATCACCCTCCTTTTAACATGTCAAGTCTGCCATTCTAACCCAATCAGCCTGACATAATGATCTCCAGCCTTGTGCTCGTCAATATTCTCACCTGAGTTAACAAGACGATTACTGAAATGATCTCAACAGGTCCTTTAATGACAGCAATGAAATGCAGGGGAAAGGTTTTTTTGGTATTAAGTTAATTTTCATGGCAAAGAAGGACTATGCAAATCATCTGATCACTCTTCATAACATTCTGGAGTATATGCAAATTGCTATTATAAAAACTTAAGCAGCAACTTTTCCAATTTCCAATATTTATGTAATTCTCAAAACGTTTGGCCATGACTGTACATGAGCATAGAGCAACCGGATATTAATAATAATATCTGGATAGTGTGGAAGCAAAACTGAACAAAAGCTGTGTTTAAAAAGTTGACGTTGTCTATTGACATACAAACAAGTGATCTTTTTGCTGTAGGTGGGCGTGGATATGGACCACTGAAACAAGGAGTATTTCATGGATACCCTCTCAAATCTCCCAAAGCCCCAGGTGGAACATTTTATTATTTTTATCAGTCTTCACAAACAAATATTTTCATCCATTTTTCCATTTGTAGCTTGAAGTAAAGTACATATTTTCACGTCTCTCTTATCGGCGCGTTATCAACCTTAATCATGGACTAGGAATACATCCAGTGAAATTAGGAGAAATTGATTGCAGTATTAATATGTGAGCCTCTAGTGGAACATAGCTTTTCCAAACTTTCACATTTGTTCTGATAAAAACAGGATACAATGTTGATAAAAATGTGTGGTCAACTTCAATGGTTTAGCGCTTCACAAAGTGAGTTCATACATCAATGGAAATAATTTAGATTCTTCTTTATCATCTAACTTTTTGCAGTTTTATCTGTAGTATTTAATCTATGTAATCTTTGGTCAAACACTGACCAGGTGTTAGTTCTCCCCTAGCACTACTGTCGTTGATAGCTTTGCTATGTATACTGTACATCACATTTCATGACACAGTATTTTCTGTATATCTTTAGTATTTCTTCTGTTACATTTACGAACATAACATAGAGGGGGAGGCAAGCAAAAGGCTTGTTTAAAGAGGAGGATATTTGTTAAAGATTTAAATTGAACTAAGTTTGCATGCATACATAACAGCTTGATAAATACAAGTCTTACATCATGACTCGTCTCCACAGGTGCTGGGTTACCCTATACTGGTGGTAAACTTCCATACGGTAGGCTGCAGTGCCGACCTCCATTACAAGCATGTGCTGAATACCTTGTCTATGAAATGTACGAGCTTGCATGATGATTCTCACCTGCTATGCCAAAGGTTATGGTGGTTTTGGTGGAGGTACTGGGCTCCCTGGTGGGAAAGGAGGAGCTGGATCTAAGCCGGGTTATCCGACTGGGACTGGTTTGTTATGAATGAATAACTGTAATACTGTACACTAGAGGGCGAATCTGTAAAGAACATGTCATATTTTTACTCAAAACCATTAATGTGATGGGATATACTTAACCAGATTGTGTGTTTAAATAATACCCACACATGATCTTGACTTCATGAGATTCACCCTAGACAAGCTACTAAAATTGTGTTTTCTATGGCTGCAAATGCACACCTGCACTGCAAATGCATGACCAGTAGCTGATCTGCTGTCTCTGTATGCAGGTGTTGGGACTTTAGGGGTGTCTGCTGCACAGGCCAAAGCTGCTAAATATGGTAATAATAATTTATTAAATTATTTTAAAGGCCACATGCCCAAAGCTTTATCCATGGAGCAAAGAAATTGAGATGGGGCTTCAGTCATTTGTACACAATTGTGTTCTTTTGCAAGAGCTAATATTAACAGTTCATTATTTGTCTACTCGTCGGGTACTGGAGCTGGTTTTGGTGCGGCCGGAGCTTTTCCGGGTGGTGCTGGGGGACTTTACCCTGGTGCAGGAGGTAAGGATACATTTAATTTGCAATATCCTAAAACCACAATAAACATTTTTATATTAAAGAAATAGTCTGTATTGAAATGCAAGCCATTTCCTCAAGTGGATAGTTTAGTGTTTACATATTTTCTTGGGTGTTGGAGCTGGTTTAGGTGGTGTTGGAGCAGGTGGTGCTGTTGGACTTTATCCAGGGGCAGGAGGTGAAAAATCATTTTGCTAAATAATTTAGCTTTTAAAGAAATAATTCACTCACCCATATGTCATTTCAAAGTGTACTTTTTTGTTCTTTCAAATATTGCATGTCAAGACACCTTGCAATAGGTCTGAGGTCAATGCACATGGGGCATGTATCCTTACATGGGGCATGAGATGGAACTCAATACTATGACATGTTTTCTGTTTCCTAAATTTGAAGCAACTTTTGTAATTGTTCTCTCTGAGCAGGTGTGGGTGTTTTTACACCAGCTCAAGCTAAAGCAGTGAAATATGGTGAGTGCATTGACTGATTACCTTGATTTTTTATCAGGCTAATAATTGACTGATGGGTAATTGAGGCTTCCATACTGTATTACACAGTCAACCAATAATCTCAAAGAAAGCAAAGCTGATGGCACACTTTTTTGACTTGTAAATGTGTTTTTATTCGTGGTTTGACTATGTGCTGGTCCTGGTGTTACTGGTACTGGTGGTGTACCAGGCGCAGGTGGACTCTTTCCTGAGGCAGGGGGTGAGATAAAATTGTATGTAGTAGTGTTAAATGATGGTCACTTTATTGGAATGACCCAACACTGATAAATCTTTTGTATTTTCCTATGTGTCAAGATCCTGTTGTGATCTCCCCTGCTCAAGCAAAAGCTGCTAAATGCGGTAACCATATACCCATATTTAGGATCCTTCTTATTCAGATATAGCATGGTTCTTCAATTCTGCTCCTTGAGGACCACTGTCCTGCAGAGTTTCAACCCAAGTGCTGTAGCTTCAACCCAAATCAAACACCCAAAAATGTCAATCAATACCTTTATGATTGCTAGAAATGTATAGGTAGGGTTGGAACTAAACTCTGCAGGTCAGTGGTCCTCCAGAAGCAGGATTGAAGAACCCTGAGACAGTGATGCCTGCAGGTGTATGGCTGTATGCAGTGTGCACACCATGAGTGCTTCGGCTGATATGAGCTGTCCATTTGCCCTGCAAATATTTCAGCAATTAAGATGTCTGTACCGTATTTCTGTCAAGTGAACTAGCCATGCCACTAATAATGGATTAATCATTATTTTGAGCCATATGAATCATATATTGTGTTCCTCCATCAGTAAAACAAACAGTATCAAAATACCTAAGATTGCATAACTAATAGCGTTGAATGAATTAAATTAAACTCTAAACGGCAGGAAAAACCTTGTAAATGAAAACTTTTTACTCTCTCTAGAATGCAAACACAAATATTCACTGGGTAGTTGGGTAGATCTGTTTTGCCAATGTTAGTATTACAGCTTTATCTTTAGCACCTCCATAAAACCAGACCTGAAGGGAATTATTATATTTGCGGACCCTTGGCATCAAACTTTTTGAAAAACCTCTGATCTGTGGACAGCACATTTCTCTCACACACAAGACTTTTTAAAGTCTTTTTATTTAAATTTAAACGCAAGCGACTAAAATAATAAAACATGCTCTTTCTCTTCCTCCCTATCTCTTTAATAACTCCATAGCAACACCTACAAATAACTGAAACAAAATGCTACTTATTGAGAGGCTATCTGAAAAAAAAATGCAGTGAAATGAATAAGCATTCGCACAAACAGTACACAGCAAAATCCCCAGTGTTAATTTAACACTCTGAGTGTGGACTCATATAAACAGTATGAAGCAGTATTAAAAGTAACACTGAAGCAGAGTTGAAGTTAATGAGATAATTAAGAAGTTAATTGAGTTATGATTGACCATTATTGAAGACACCTGATGTTAACAAGCAGACTCACCAAACGAGAAAATCACAATTTGTGTGTCACCATTATAGTGGTCAGTGTTTGCTTTAGTTGTGATCTTGGCTTGTGGCTTTTTACTTTTAAAATTTGTTTGACAAGCCAAGAGCAAGAGTCATCGGGTGGTGATGATTATGTTTTAATGTAATCGTTGTTTGACCTGAATTACTTAACTAATTTACAGTGTTTTCTCTAAATAAAACTTCCATTATTGATTGTAAACGCTTTGATTCCACAATGAAAGCACAATGTCTGCATTTTCTATACATTTTGTAGCCATCTCTTGCAAGTGATTCTGATTTTATTTATTTTTTTAATTAAAGAGTCTTTATTTTAGGCACACACAGATAACAAGAATCAGCGTATGAATCTCATACAGATCTACTCTGAACATCACAAAACTAGATACTAAAAATTCACATAAAAACAGCAAAAATGAAATATAGTTAGAATAAAAAGTTAAAAAGACAGTTCAGCTCATAATTTATTCATGCAGCAATGGATGATGGGAGCCATGAATGTGTTTTTATTGGCTACAACATGCTTTTTTGATGGTCACGCTGGTTTTTGATGTCTGTGTGTCTAAACTAAATAATTTTTTCTTTATGTAGAACTTACTTTTAAAAACATGTCATATTATGCCAAAAATGCTGAATTGCTATCTCTTTTTTTTCCACTTTATGTATACAGTAAAGAAACCTGAACTCACACATTCAGGTCACTCCATGACAAATAGCTCAAACCACAATCAATAGCACACATGGTTGCCTTTGCTCTGGTCTGTATGTTATAATTCAGTTACCACAGCCCACAAAGTCTAAAGTAAATAACTGAAGGGTCAAGATCCCAACTAAAGAAAACACTGACCACTATAATGGTGACACACAAATTGTGGTTTTCTTTTTTGGTGAGTCTGCTTGTTAACATCAGGTGTCTTCAATAATGGTCAATCATAACTCAATTAACTGCTTAATTATCTCATTAACTTCAACTCTGCTTCAGTGTAACTTTTAACACTGCTTCAGTGTTTATATGAGTCCACACTCAGAGTGTTAAATTAACACTGGTGATTTTGCTGTGTAGGCTATTTTAAGTATATTGTGAATATCCACTTCATCAGTACTGTTTTGTTCTCTGTTGTTGTTTAACAGCTGTGAGCATGCCGATGGATGTATTTTATAATTTTGTTGATTTTTGCTGTTTTCGTGCCATTTTTAAAAGGTTTTGAAATGCGTGACACCTTCTTTCTGGCAACAACACAAGGCAGGTGTTGCAAGGAGTTCAGCACATTATGAACTTCAAGGGCAGTGCCACCACTAGCTGTAACACCAGCACATCACTGGCACAGGAGCTAGGAATTTCTTTGCCCGTTTTGTCTAAACTCCAACATACATCTTGTGCTACAGGCACCCTGACACTGGCTGTACAGGAATATGAGGTGAGACAGGTGTTCAGGTCAGTAAATACAAGAACGGCTGCAGGCCCTGATGGAGTGCTTGGAAAGGTACTCAAGGCCTGTGCCTACGAACATACTGCTGTCTTTAGAGACATTTTTAATCTGTCCCTGTCACAAGCCATCGTACCTGCCTGCCTTAAATAAGCCATTATCATTCCCGTCCCTAAGAAGGCTGCTGCAGATAGTTTAAATTACTACAGACCAATTGCACTTACATCTGTTGTTGCAAAGTGTCTAGAGAGACTGGTTTTGAAGCACATTAAAGCCAGCCTCCCTTCCACTTTTGACCACTACCAATATGCTTATAGGGACAACAGTTCTAAAGAGGATGCCATTGCTACAGCACTCCACAAAGCTCAAGAGCACATGGAACACAGAGGTACATATGTCCGGATGCTCTTTATCTATTACAGTACTGCGCTCAATAGCATCATACCGGACATTCTTATCAGGAAACTCCTTCACCTGGGCTTTTCTGCTCACCTTTGTACCTGGATTATGGACTTTCTTACTAAACGTCCTCAGTGTGTTAAGCTCGGTCTTCACCATTCCTCCACTCTAACTCTCAGCAGCGGTTTACCATATGGATGTATGCTGAGCCCACTACTTTTTTGCCACTATACCTATGACTGCACCTCCATACACTCCTCCGATCACATTATAAAATTTGAATATGACACCACAGTGATTGGACTAATTTCTGGAAGTGATGAATCTGGAAATGATGAATCTTCATCATAATGAAGTTAGGAAATTGACGTTGTGGTGCTATGAAAAAAACCTGGGGGTTGTTTCATAAAAGACGCCAAGAAAAGCATGGATTAAAGCCCAAAACCTGTTTTGAAAAACCCTAAAAAATCAATTGTGACTAAAGCGGTTTCATAAATGACTATTTAAGTTCACACAATCTCATTCGATCCAGGTTCAATGATTAAGGATAATTTGAAGTGCATTTGAAGCAGCCCATAATGTCAATCATGAATCAGGGGCAGCTGTGACCTAATGGTTAGAGCAGTAGTTCCCAACCTTTTTCAACTCGCGGCCCACACAACCAAACACATATGTTTGCGCGGCCCACTGCAAAAAAAAAATAATAATCTATCGCGCTTTCTTTGATCAATTTTGCAAATTCGATTTTTTTCTTTTTTGCTCATTAATTGTAGTTGTTCCTCAGGTGTTGAAATAGATTTGTTATACATTATACAGGTTCACATGTACTCCGTTTGCAGTGCGTATACAGTAGTGTTGTCACGGTACCAAAATTTCAGTATTCGGTACCGATACCAGTGAAAATTCACGGTTCTCGGTACCAATTTCTGAACCAAAGCAAAACACAAAAATATGCTAATTAAAAAAAATAACTTTTTAGCACTAAAAATAAAACCAATGCCATTCTTTATACTTATTTACAATTGTGTTTAAAGTTTTTCTACAAGTTATATAATTATGAAAAACAGTAAACAGGTTTCACCCAAATTTAATTTGTCTTTTAATTTATGAAATTTAAACATTTTATTTTTGGTAAATAAAGGGGATTTGCTATTAAAATTAAAACATGGAAGAAATATTGTGATTTATTTCTTTAAAAAATAAATTTTATAAATTTTTTCAACAGTAGTAGCAGTATCACATACATTTTACTACATAATAGTAATATTTCTAGCACAATGCCTTTATGTAACAATTTACTTTTAGGCCTAATGAATGCATATTTGTCATTTTAACTGAACTTAAGACTGGTGGTGATGCTTAAGATATTTTTGGTCATTGAGGGTTTCTTTAAAAAAAATAGTAATAGATAATATTAATTATTATTAAAAGATAATACTACTACTAATTCTACTATCATACTAATGTAAATACAATGCACTATGAATTGATGAGCTGCTGGGTTTATGAATATTAATGACGTTGTCTGCGTTCGGTCAAACTGATTTGCTGAAATAGATCAGCGCCAGCCAATGAAATTGTCATTTGCGCATTAGCTCCGCCCACTACCGGAGAAACCGGTATGTCTTCTCAGAGCCGTTGTTTGGAACTATTGAGAGCTACATGAACCATGTGACAGCGTGGAGGCGAGATCAAAGAGTGTCGCAACTCTCATATTTAACGGCTCTGTGTCTTCTGCTTGTTCGAAAATGAATATGAATAATTCTAAATGAACTCCATTATTTTGACAGGAGAAGACAACAAAGAATAGTTTACATATAGCGTGTCGATTCAGTGTGGTAAGACTCTCTCTCTCTCTCTTTGCATGTGCGAGAAACAGCGCTATCAGTAAAGCGACGGTGAGTCGTGTGCCTTCACAAAGAGTTTACAGAGCATCAAATACAGATGCGCTGTGCGTCCATTGAGATGAACTGAAAAGTTCAGATCGCTTGATGGAGAGAGAACTCTGAAGTTCAGATGCTGAAATTAATGCAAGCGTCATGTGCTTCAGTCTATATGTAGTAAACAAACCCGCACGTCTCTGCCATTCATTAATTCACAGAGACATGCAGAACATGGATTCATATTTCAAACAACTTTTGTGGCTTAACATTTACAGATACTGGTCCATATGGAGATTTGATTGGATTAATTTATGCTAACTTTGACAAATTCCATGACTGTCCATATTAAAATGTAAGTTTCATTTTCATGACTGGATTTTGAGATTCCGTCCTCGTTTTCTGCTTCGCGGAAATCATATCGCTGAACCGGGTTTGAACGGGACCTCGGTACTACCGGTACTTAAAGAAACCTGGTACCGCCACATTTACATTTTTTTTAGTACCGACTTGGTACCGAAGTACCGGGTCTTTTGACAACACTAGTATACAGTATGTGTAAGCGGTGCAGAAGCAGCAGATAGAGTGCATTAATGTAACGCGAAAGCACATTAAAATAATGCACGAGTGCGAATCTCTGTTTACAGATTTCCTTTGCTCTGTCACAAAACCAGACGTGGTTGCTCCGATACACACTGCTCTCGCATGTCTCCTCTCACTTAAACTGCGTCCTGTGCACTCACAACTCTCTCTATGTGCATGTGTTAGATATGAATTATTTTCGCACGTTTTTATTTCTAGCCTTTTACCACGTGGAGAGTGAACGCTCTGATCCGTTAATATGGGCTCGGAAAAAAGGCGCATCACAGACAGTGTGTGAAACTGGAGTTAGGCATATGCCCGGTCTGTTCTGTTCTCGCGCTAGGCATGTTGCATACTGATTGATTGGATCGGATAGCATACTGCGGGAGGTCAGGGCCCCAGAAAATCGTGCTATAAATTTAGAAATCGCCAATTTTGTGACGATTTCTATTAATCGCACAGCCCTAGAATGAACTGGCAAATAACCGAAAATAACTTGGGCTGGCACCGCTCAGCAAAACGGGAAAACCAGATCCAGCCAGAGCTCGGCAGCGGGTAGACAGACAGCGGAGCAAGCAGTCAGGAGGGAACATGTTGACAGCTATATATGCATGTTTGAATTTGTTGTTCTGTAGCATATGCAGCAAAAATTTTAATTGGTGGTTTATTCTTAAACTAATCACCAAGCTCGAATAGTGAAAGCATAGTTACAGTTTAATATTATTTTTTTGTTATTTAATTTTATATATGAAATTATTTATGTTATTACTTAGACATTTTTACATATATTAACAAAATTATTATTTATTTTAATAGTAATTGGCGGCCCACCTGCAATACCGCCGCGACCCACTAGGTTGAAAACCACTGGGTTAGAGAGTTGGCATTGTAACATGAAGGTCACAGGTTTGAGTCTCTGTGCTGCCAGGAGTTGTAGGTGGGAGGGTGTGAATGAACAGTGCTCTCTTCCACCCTTAATACCCATAACTGAAGTGCCCTTGAGCAAGGCACTGAACCCCCAGTTGCTCCCTGGGCGCTGGATCTATAGCTGTCCACTGCTCCGGGTGTGTGTTCAATGCTGTGTGTGCGCACTTTGGATGGGTTAAATGCAGAGCACCAATTCTGAGTATGGGTTACCATACTTGGCAAATGTCATGACTTTCACTTTTACAAATCAATCCACCACGACAAACAGCAAATATTTGTGCCATTTAATGCATTTGAGACATTTTGTTTTTCTCAGTGCATAACTGACACGCCTCAGGTATATTTTTCATCTGAAAATGTTAGAAAGTCATGCAAATATATCAATTTTGCTGTCAGGAGTGGGCAAGGCTGAGTGAATGAGCACTGCTGCTCACATACAGCCTAAACAGATGCAACTAAATAGAATAATTGCGTAATAATTCTGAATAAATTATGCATTCTGCTAAAATATTTGTTGTTGTACATTAAATGTGACACATGCAGAATTTTAATTCTACATATAAGTGCATTTTTATGATAGCAGTAACTGTAAATCAAATGTAAGCTTGCTAATACAGCCCTAATTACTAGCTCAAATGAGTTAATGTGTATTCCTCTTATTATATAAAATAAAATATTTTTTATATTATTTACTTTCATTTTTAATTGAGTGATTTTTTTAATGCTTTAAAAAGCAATTTTATATTGTGAAATTTAAATGTTTTACTAATAACTATAAAGCACAACTGTCATAAAACCAGAGAGAAAGGCTGCATGGCTAGAAACTGCTGATCAACTGAATGCACATGTAGCCTTTTTAGTTATTTTATTTGATTGATTTGATTTGCACTTTCTGTATAACGTCAAATAATCGTATGTGAGAAAGTCATTGCCTTAATAGACGAACCCCGTAATTCCCTCTGCTGGCCAGCAGAGACCACCCTCACCTGAATATTGACACACACGCATCCATTCATTCACTTACACTGACGACACTACATTTCCCATAAGCCCCGTCCTTGGACTCTGATCACCTACACAGGTGCCACTCATCAGGACTGTGCATATAAGCTGGTCTTCCACAAGAGTTCAAACGCGAAGTCTTGATTTGCTGTGTCTGCCATTTCTGAGCGTTATTACCCGTGTTTGATTTCCTGTTACCGATCCTGCTTGATATCCTCTATGTACCTTTGCTGCCTACCTACCGACCCCTTGCTTGTTACTGGATTTTGATTCTCTGTTCTTCCCACGCTGTTGATATTGCTGGTTCTGACCATTGCCTGTACGACTACGAGCCTTTACAATAAAGCCTGCATTATGGATCCCATGTCGAGTTCTGGTTCATTACAATATTAATGCGTTCCTATTGGTCAGTGTTAGAGGAGCTCAGCTTAGCCTGACGGTTAGCCTGCTCTCGACCAGGTTAGTTTCACAGCACAAGTTGCCACAGTGACTGACCTTGAGCGATGGTCATTTTGCTTTATGAAACCAGGTCAAGTGAAAATAAGTCATACTAAATTAAATAAGCCTGGTGTATTTGGTATTTTTTATGAAACAGCCACCGGGTGATAAACACAAGGAAAACTAAAGAAGTCATCGTGGACTTCAGGAAGTGCAAAACTGACCCCCTTGTCATCATTATAAACGGAGACTATTATGAAAGATGTTGCAGTTTCAAATTTCTATTTGAATCTATTTATGTTACAGTCTCTCCTGGTCCACAAATACAACAGCGGCTGTTAAAAAGTCTGCACTTCCTGTTAGTCCTAAAGAAAAACCATCTGTGTCAAAACTACTGGTGGCGAGGGGATCACGTGACCCTTCGACGGCGATGCATGCATAGTCCTTCTCTCTGCTCACTCTGTCAAATATTCTATAATCCTGAAGGTAATATTCAAACCACTCTCTATCTAACCCATCATGAGTACTTCAACAGTCAACAACAATCAGAAAAGAGATATTGAGCAATCAACAATAAAGAAAAATTCAATGGTTCCATCATCTGCCAAGAGGACCTCGACGGCCCCATTACTAATGGTTACTAATACTTCAAGCTTGCACTGAAAGAACAACAGAGTGCTTTGTATTCAGTTGTGGCCTCAACAGTAAGAGATGCGATAGACTCTGTACTGACCTCAGCATTATATGACCTACATGCGGACATACAAGCAACCAACAATTCTGTTAAAGACCTAAGAGCAGAGCTTGAAAAGTTAGCTAGCGCGACAAAACAGACACGTGACCGGGTAGATTCCATTTAGGCAGCTGCATGTGAGGATAGGACAGACGCAAACTTGAGAAAACAGCTAGAGTAACTTTCAGATAAGTTACAGAGGACAGAAACAGGAGAAACAACGTATGACTTGTGGGATTACCAGAGGGAGGCGGAGGGCTCTGACACAGTCAGCTTTCTCGGAGCTAAACTTGCTAACAAAGTGGATTTCTGCACTGACAGACTGCAACATTGAAATTGATCATGCTCTCCGCATTTATGATGGAAGTAAAAGTAACTCTGATCGGCTGGGTACTCTCATCTTTGGTACACTAAGATGGCAAGACAGGTCAGCGATCTAGAAGGGTGCACAGCAGGCGTACCCTGTGAAATACATGCAGGACAACGTCATTCGTCTTCTGTTTTTTCTTAATTTTAGTCAAATCACAACAGTCAAGAGAAAGAGCTTCAGCCCAATCCTGAAGAAGATGATGACAATTGACTCAAATATCCGGCGGCAATTAATTTACAACTATACTGATATTCAACTATCCTCAGAATGCGGAGGATTATATCAGCTCACTGCCACAGAAGAAGACATATGCTACAGCTTTGCAGAGCAATGAGAAGGCAACAGATACCGTCTCATCTCCTCTTCCCAGCGAGGGGGAACTTAATGACCATGGTGGTGGTGATCTTAACTGCCCAGGAGAGGAGAATAACAAGCTGGACATGGACACTTGATAAGTTTCTACTGTTATCTTGTACTCTTTATCCTGTAAACTTGTCTAGTGCTTTAAAATCTTTTCTTGGGGCTAATGGAGAGAAGGTTTGATTAATAGTTCTTGACAATGTGGGCTGGTCATGTATCAAAACATTTATCTGTTCTTTAGTCAGACCTATATTCTCTATAATGTACGGCCTGTTTTGGTTCTTGTTCAAAGTTGTATGTCGTTCCTTCTTATGGGTTACTTTTATTTTCTACAACAGACCTTTATTTTATTTTATTTTCTAAATGATTAATCATTCAGATGGTTTGGTATATAGAGTATGTTTCATCATTTACATATCATTTACAGTATGGAATTGCTTTTCTTAATTTACAAGATTCAATTTTGGGATTACAAATATACAATTTATGTTCTGAATATTCTATCATTGAATGTAAATGGCCTAAATTATTCTATTAAACATACCCGTATATTAGAATATTTACACCGTACATCGATTCCCTGTGCACTGATACAAGAGACACATCTAAAACAATCTAAAACAATCTGACGTGGTATGTTTCCAGAACAACTATTAAAAATTGGCAACCTTCTCCTGTGCTCCATCACTCCGGAAGTGATGATGTGGGAGATTTGTTTATATCTGTTGCAAAATATATAATAACAGGATAGCATTGGTTTCTATTTATGGTCTGAATGAGGCATTTTTTACAAAAATGTAAATCAAAGTGAGTGACGTAACATTCAGCCAAGTATAGTGACCCATACTCAGAATTCATGCTCTGCATTTAACCCATCAGAAGTGCACACACACAGAGCAGTGAACACACACACACACACACACACACCCAGAGCAGTGTTCATCATTTATGCTGCAGTGCCTGGGGAGCAGTTGGGGCTTCGATGCCTTGCTCAAGGGCACCTAAGTCGTGTCAGTGCCAGCCTGAGATTTGAACCCACAACCCTAGGGTTAGGTGTCAAACTCTCTAACCACTAGGCCATGACTTCCATTACGTTCCTTGAGCAGACTTATTGCCCATTAGTGGTGGGTGGTGATTTTAATGCTGTCATACATCCTGTTTTGGATAAATCTCACTTTGACTCAACAGCCAGTTCGTCTTCTAAGCTGCTTAATAAATTTGTCACTAAACTCAATATAACTGATCTTTGATGAATTCAGAAAACCACCTCTAAGGAATTTATTTTTAATTTTTTTTCTAATAGGCATAATACTTCTCTAGGATACATAAAATATTTCTCAGTCCATCTCTAATTTCAACTAATTATTCCATCTCTATATTACCAATCTTATTGTCTGATCATTCTGCTGTGTAAAATTGATCTTTTTAGAGCCAAAGCCTCTTGATGGTGCTTGTAACATATCATTATTTAGCAATTAGACTTTCATCAATTCACTAAAAGAACATACAAAGGAATTTCTTGAAATTAATACGAAATGTGATGTAGATCTTCAAATAATGTCTGCAATACAAGTCTGCAATACAAGGATTCTGCATAGCTTTTTCTTCCACTCTTGCAAAAGTGAAAATTCATCAGCTTACACAATTAGAAAGTAAAATCCAATCATTACAAAACCTACAAAAGCCACATTTTACTGATAAACGGGACACACAATTGCCCCCCTTGAAAGAAGAACATGATTTACTTGCACGTTCAAAGACAGTTTATCTTGCATAGGACTAGGCAAAAATATAATTTTGAATTAGAAAGACCTAGTCACTTATTGACTCTCAGGCTGAGGGAATGTGAGTCAAAAACATATTAAACATTTATATTTACATTTAATCATTTATCCAAAGTGACTTACAAATGAGAACAATAGAAGAAATCAGACCAACGAGAGAACAACTTTAGTTGCTTTAGGAAGGTTAAAACTGAATAATTGAGCTGTTTAGATCGCCAGACCTTTGTGTGTTTTACATGTAGTCCTCTAGTAATTTTGAAGGTCAGTTTCTGGTCTGGTCTGCATGATAAAGATCATAGTGATGTGTAATCTAAAAAGTTTACACTAAAGCTCTTGCCTTTCACATGAAGAAGGTAATTCAAGGTTTGATCAAGGAGGATCAAACTGGTTTTATAAAGGGGCACCACACATCTTACAATATGTGTCGACTCTTCCATATACTTGATTTTGCAGACTCTTATCAGAACCCATGTGCAGTTTTTTCACTTGATGCAGAAAAAGCCTTTGATATGCTAGAGTGGAATTATATGTGGGCAGTTCTGTAATGTTTTGGCTTCGGTGAACATTTCATTTCTATGATTAAGACTTTATACCACTCATCTGCGGCATAAGTCTTGACTGGCAATATTATTTATTTCCCGTTCCTTTTACAACAGGGAATGAGGCAGGGATGTCCACTTTCCCCCTTATTGTTTTGTTTATCTCTTGATCCACTAGCACAACCCATCAGGAAGTCTGAAGTAGCATCGATTTAAGATTCATGATCACAATCAAATTATTTCATTGTACACAGATGACATTATTTTGTATTTAGATCACTCTGATATTTCAGTTTCTGATATAATTAAGGAATTTGATCATTTTAGTGTTTATCAGGATACAAGATACTGTAAATGCGACCAAATCTGCATTAATGCCAATTAACAATGTTAAGTTAAATTCTTCTAGTCTCCCATTTATTTCTATTAAGGATTCTTTCACTTATATGGGCATTACCATATATAAAAACATACATAAGATTATAATACTAGTTAAGATCAAAAAGTTACATTCACTGAAGGAATACTCTTAAAGTTTCTCTTCAAGGTAAAATCTCCACAGTTAAAATGGATCTATTAATTTGGCTTAACTTTCTTTTCTCTATGCTGGCACTTTCTCCCCCTTCAGTTTACTTTTAAGGAGATAAATTCTATAGTTTCATGTTTTATGGGAAATGGTAAGCACCCCAGAATTAAAATACAAGTAAAATTTCAAATCATATGGAGTTCCTTGAGCATTTTTTTGAGCTATTTCCTATCATCCTATGCAAGAATGGATTGCATCATCTTCTGGTCGACCAACTGTTTCCTTAATATATAGTAAAATTATTGATCATATTTAAAAACCTCCTTCTATCAAATCTGTTTGGAATCAGGAGCTATCTGACCTTCATTTATCTGTCAACTGGGAGAGAGAGTGTAGTCTAACCTAGGGCTGCTCGATTATGACAAAAATCATAATCACAATTAATTTGGTCCATATTGTAATCACGATTATTTAACACGATTATGAGGGGGCCATATGACCAAAACTTAATATGAGTGATTTATTTAAAGAAAGTGATACATATCAAATATGTATTTTCTGTAAATACAGTTGCTATGACATTGTAGAGACCAGGGAAATTTCAAACAAACAAACAAAAAATCCAAAAAATTATTGAAAATTACTGAAAATAATTAAACTGTATAAAAAAAGCAAAGGACAAATACAATAGACTAAAAAGATACAAATGAAACAAACTGTGCTTTAATGTTTATTTTATGCAAGTCTCAAGCAGTTTACAACCTACTAAAGAAATTAATAATCAAATGTAAAATAAACAGCAGTCTTCCCTGTAAGAATTAAACTTTTTTTGTTTCTTAAAGCAGCAGAAGTCCTTCACTCAAGAGCAGTTTGTGATTATAAATTTGTCTTTTGTTGTCTGATTAATAACCACACAGTCGCAGCAGGAAAATAGCCCGCTGTTACTTTAAGAGCCGCACAGATCCAAATTACCGTAACAGACGTATTTTCATTCTCAACTATTTACGTTCATTTATTACATGACTGATGAAGGTATACATTAATATTCATTAAGCGCAGCATTTTGACAAATTTTTACGTGTATTTGAGTCTTTAGGCATGCACCTTGAGCTAAAAGATGACTTTACATGTCCGTGTTCTGCTCTGTCTCTAAGCGCATATCTCTTCCTGAGGAGCACCGAAGGTTCTCTTTCACGCTTTTAAAAACATGAATAAATATACTTTTATAAATAAAGCATGTCTCATTATGCAAATGTCATGTAACATGATTTTACTAATTTGCAAGGGAAACTGGGCTTTTATGGATGAACGAAAGCGCAGCGCTGCAAAAAGGGGGCAGAATGGGGCGTAATAATCATTTTATCTCGATTATTGTATTTTCATGATCGTTGGAGGCCAAAATCTAAATCAAACCGTTTTTTCAATAAATTGCAAAGCCCTAGTCTAACCTGAGTTTAACTTTTAAAAACTTGGCTCATAGTCTTATACATTTCAAACTTATTCATCACACTCAACACTGGCGTACCATATGGCGTTGTGCTGAGCCCATTCCTCTACTCCCTCTACACCCACAACTGCAAGCCTGTGCATGGATCCAACTCCATCCAAGTTTGCAGATGACACCACGGTGAGGAGCCCTGTAGGCAGTCTCGTTGTTGTCTCTGATGAGGCCAGTCACCGGGGTGTCATCTACAAACTTGATGTTGGAGTTGGATGGAGGCCCGAGATGAGCAGGAAAAATACTTCAATATTGCAAAACCTGGAGAGACACTGAGCCCCGTGATGTGCATGTGCCACTGTTTTGGTCTTATGTTTGTATGTTAATATTATGGTCTTTGTGTATGTGGTTATCATATTGTAGCCACCTCTATGTCGTATTAAAGTAGCTCTGTGTGTAGTCTCTGAAATTTCATTGCAATCAGATGCAGTGACAATTTAAAAAAGTTGCTGTCACTGATTGTTTGGTCCTCAAGTATTAAAAACGTGTAATAATTGCATACTCAGAGTTATTAAATTAACGATTTAAGTGCTGTTTTTGACCAAAAAAAATGTCAAACTGACAGATCATTGTCCTGCCTTTTTCCAGGTGCAGGAGTAGTTCCTGGTGCGGCTGGGATTGTGCCAGGAGCTGGAGGGGTCTATCCTGGAATGGGAGGTGAAAAAATAATAAATAAAAATCTGTCAGTCTGTGCAAAATATCTTGAAGAATGTTAGAAATTAATAATGGTTATAGAGTCTCAAAACCATTTCTTTCTTTCTAAGGTCTTACTCCTGCTCAAGCAAAAGCTGCTAAATACGGTAGTCATATACCCATACTTAGGATCCTTCTTATTCAGATATATAGCATGGTTCTTCTATTCTGCTTCTGGAGGACCACTGTCCTGCAGAGTTTTAACCCAATTACTGAAGCTTTAACCCAAATAAAACACCCAAAAAGCCAATCAATGTCTTTATGATTACTAGAAAAGTACAGGCAGGGTTGGAACTGAACTAAACTCTACAGGACAGTGTTCCTCCAGAAGCCGGATTAAAGAACCCTGAGATATAGCATTGGAAATGTCAAACTGAGGGATCAGGGTCTGCTTTGTTACAGGTGCAGGAGCAGTTCCTGGTGGTGCTGGGATTGTGCCAGGAGCTGGAGGGGTCTATCCTGGAACGGGAGGTAAAAATAAAAATAAATAAATAAATCTGTCTGTCTGTACAAAATTTATTGAAGAATATTAAAACATTATAATGGTCATCATAGAGTCTCAAAACAATTTCTTTCTTTCTAAGGTCTAACTCCTGCTCAAGCAAAAGCTGCTAAATACGGTAATCAAATACCCATACTTAGGATCCTTCTTATTCAGATTTATAGCATGGTTCTTCTATTCTGCTTCTGGAGGACCACTGTCCTGCAGAGTTTTAACCCAATTACTGTAGCTTCAACCCAAATCAAACACCCAAACAAAGCCAACCAATACCTTCATGATTAATAAAAAAAAATTACAGGCAGGGTCGGAACCAATCTCTACAGGACAGTGTTCCTCCAGAAGCCGGACTGAAGAACCCTGAGATATAGTATTGGAAATGTCAAACTGAGAGATCATGGTGCTGCCTTGTTCCAGGTGCAGGAGCAGTTCCTGGTGCGGTTGGGATTGGTCCTGGTGATGCTGGGATTGTGCCAGGAGCTGGAGGGGTCTATCCTGGAACGGGAGGTAAAAACATAAAATCTGTCTATGCAAAATATCTTGAAGAATATAAAAATATTATAATGGTTATATGGTCTCAAAACCATCCATTTCTTTCTAAGGTCTTACTCCTGCTCAAGCAAAAGCTGCAAAATACGGTAACAGTTATTTTTATGTGGTGAAACTTCACAGAGATTTGTATAGTTTATTACACCATAGATGCTGTCAAAAGCAACGTTTAATGGATTGCCCCTTGATCTTCTAGGTTTGGGTGGGGCAGCTGGTACTGGTTTTGTACCTGGTATTGGAGTACTGTACCCTGGAGCTGGAGGTGAGTGGGAACAAACAACTGAAATGCTTTTTGAGACATTCAACTGAGGTACCACTAAACAAAATATCTATTAATACAACTGTACATGTGCATCTCAATAAATTACAATATCATGGAAAAGTGCTTTATTTTTTTTGTAATTTAATAAAAAAAAGCAAACTTTCTTATATTGTAGATTCATTGCACACAAACTACAATATTTCAATAGTTTTTTCGTTTTAATTCTAATGGTAATGACTTACAGCTTAGGAAAATTTGAATATTTTCTCAAAGATCAAACAAAAAAATATTTACAAAACAGAAATGTTCAAGATCTCCAAAGGAGGTTTAATTATGCATTCAATACTTGGTTGGGGCTCCTTTTGCACAAATTACTGCTTCAATTACTCTGCTGAGGCATTATTGAAGGCCAGGTTGCGTTGATAGTGGCCTTCAGCTCCTATATTGTTTGTCAGATGTTACTTATCTTCCTCTTCACAATACCCCATAGATTCTCTGTGAGGTTCAGGTCAGGTGAGTTGGCTGGCCAATCAAGCACAATAATATCATGGTCAGCAAACCACTTGGAAGTGTTTTATGCACTGTGAGCAGGAGCTAAAGTCCTGCTGCAAAATTAAATCATTATCTCCATAAAGCTTGTCAACAGATGGAAGCATAAAGTGCTCCAAAATCTCCTGATAGATGGCTGCATTGACGTTGGATTTGATAAAACACAATGGACCAACATCAGCAGACGCCACGGCACCCCAAATCAACACTGACTTCAGAAACTTCAGGAGTGGCTTGGTTCTAGGAATGTGACAGCTGTAGCCCTTCTCCTGAAGACGTTTGAGTGTGGTGACTCTTGATGTGCTGACTCCAGCTTCAGTCCACTCCTTGTGAAGCTCTCCCAAGTTCTTGAATCGGCTTTTCCTGACAATCTTGCCAAGGATGTGGTCATCCGTGTTGCAACTTTTCCTACCACACTTTTTCCTTCCAGTCAACTTTTTATGAATATATTTTGATACAGCACTCTGTGAACAGCCAACCCTTTCAGCAATGACCTTCTGTGGCTTACCGTACTTGTGGAGGGTGTCAACGATTGTCTTCTGGACAAATAGCAAGTCAGTAGTCTTTCACATGATTGTGGTTGCTGTAACGTATGACAGACACAGGATGTAAATGCAAGGCGTATTTATTGACAAACAGCAAGAAGGTCAGGTAAATGAGCACGATCACAGGAGACACAGGCGGGCGGACACAAGGCTGATGGTCAGATGACGCAGGGACTTCGGTGGACAACTGGTGGTGGTGGTGCTCGATCCAGTGACGATCCCTTGAATCCCGGTGAGTGAGTAATCCACGTGAAGTAGCTGTAATCCAGTGTTGCGTGACGATCCAGGAATGAACGACGAAGACAGGAAGACTAGGCAGGAACAAGGACGCAGGAACAGCACGGGAGCACACCGGGGATAAACAATGATCTGACAACATGAAACACCAGTTACTGAACTTATATAGGGACAAACAATTGAAACCAGCTGGCGCTGCTGATCATCGCTGATCAGTGACCACGCCCACACACACACACACACACACAACAGCACGCTAGACGAAAGAGAGAGAGTGAATTCATGAACCGTGACAGTTGCATGTTCTAAACTAGCCCAAGAAGTATACTCAAAATTAATCAAACAAATCAAGCTCAAAATTGAATATTCTAATTTTTTGAGATACTGATTTTTTTTCCTAAGCTGAAAGTCGTAGCCATCAGAATTAAAAAAAAAAAACCTCTTGAAATATTCAGTTTGTGTGAAATAAATCTAGAATATAAGAAAGTTTGCTTTTTTAAAATTGAATTAAAAAATAAAGACATGTTCCATGATATTCTAATTTTTTTAGATGCACCTGTATACTGTGCTTTGCCTTCATATCTCAGATGTATCTGATTTCACATGTACATACCCCTAAACATCACATAAAAAATATCACATTAAAAGCTTTACATTTTGGTCATGCAATCTCTTTCTGTCTATGATGGTTCCAAAATTGGCCACTATACATACACACATACTAGATGCTCTTAAGATCCGGTCACTCAAAAGTTACTGAATAGATTTTAATATCCCTAAGTAGTAGATTGGTTCACTGCTTATTTTATTAAAATATTTTGAAAAGGTGCACCAGTTGGTGGAGTAGTGGGGGGAGCTGGAGGAATTCCTGGAACAGCAACAGGGGCTGGAGGTGAGTTTTCCACTACATTAATATTTCATCTGATGAAACCTACAATTCATGTCATCAGGTTAAAATTTTGTTAATAATGAAGTGTTAAAATCAATTAAATTATAATTCTAGAAATGGCTTTACATGTAATTCTAGAAATGGCAATATTATTTATTTCCCGTTCCTTTTACAACAGGGAATGAGGCAGGGATGTCCACTTTCCCCCTTATTGTTTTGTTTATCAGGAAGTCTGAAGTAGCATCGATTTAAGATTCATGATCACAATCAAATTATTTCATTGTACACAGATGACATTATTTTGTATTTAGATCACTCTGATATTTCAGTTTCTGATATAATTAAGGAATTTGATCATTTTAGTGTTTATCAGGATACAAGATACTGTAAATGCGACCAAATCTGCATTAATGCCAATTAACAATGTTAAGTTAAATTCTTCTAGTCTCCCATTTATTTCTATTAAGGATTCTTTCACTTATATGGGCATTACCATATATAAAAACATACATAAGATTATAATACTAGTTAAGATCAAAAAGTTACATTCACTGAAGGAATACTCTTAAAGTTTCTCTTCAAGGTAAAATCTCCACAGTTAAAATGGATCTATTAATTTGGCTTAACTTTCTTTTCTCTATGCTGGCACTTTCTCCCCCTTCAGTTTACTTTTAAGGAGATAAATTCTATAGTTTCATGTTTTATGGGAAATGGTAAGCACCCCAGAATTAAAATACAAGTAAAATTTCAAATCATATGGAGTTCCTTGAGCATTTTTTTGAGCTATTTCCTATCATCCTATGCAAGAATGGATTGCATCATCTTCTGGTCGACCAACTGTTTCCTTAATATATAGTAAAATTATTGATCATATTTAAAAACCTCCTTCTATCAAATCTGTTTGGAATCAGGAGCTATCTGACCTTCATTTATCTGTCAACTGGGAGAGAGAGTGTAGTCTAACCTAGGGCTGCTCGATTATGACAAAAATCATAATCACAATTAATTTGGTCCATATTGTAATCACGATTATTTAACACGATTATGAGGGGGCCATATGACCAAAACTTAATATGAGTGATTTATTTAAAGAAAGTGATACATATCAAATATGTATTTTCTGTAAATACAGTTGCTATGACATTGTAGAGACCAGGGAAATTTCAAACAAACAAACAAAAAATCCAAAAAATTATTGAAAATTACTGAAAATAATTAAACTGTATAAAAAAAGCAAAGGACAAATACAATAGACTAAAAAGATACAAATGAAACAAACTGTGCTTTAATGTTTATTTTATGCAAGTCTCAAGCAGTTTACAACCTACTAAAGAAATTAATAATCAAATGTAAAATAAACAGCAGTCTTCCCTGTAAGAATTAAACTTTTTTTGTTTCTTAAAGCAGCAGAAGTCCTTCACTCAAGAGCAGTTTGTGATTATAAATTTGTCTTTTGTTGTCTGATTAATAACCACACAGTCGCAGCAGGAAAATAGCCCGCTGTTACTTTAAGAGCCGCACAGATCCAAATTACCGTAACACACGTATTTTCATTCTCAACTCTTTACGTTCATTTATTACATGACTGATGAAGGTATACATTAATATTCATTAAGCGCAGCATTTTGACAAATTTTTACGTGTATTTGAGTCTTTAGGCATGCACCTTGAGCTAAAAGATGACTTTACATGTCCGTGTTCTGCTCTGTCTCTAAGCGCATATCTCTTCCTGAGGAGCACCGAAGGTTCTCTTTCACGCTTTTAAAAACATGAATAAATATACTTTTATAAATAAAGCATGTCTCATTATGCAAATGTCATGTAACATGATTTTACTAATTTGCACGGGAAACTGGGCTTTTATGGATGAACGAAAGCGCAGCGCTGCAAAAAGGGGGCAGAATGGGGCGTAATAATCATTTTATCTCGATTATTGTATTTTCATGATCGTTGGAGGCCAAAATCTAAATCAAACCGTTTTTTCAATAAATTGCAAAGCCCTAGTCTAACCTGAGTTTAACTTTTAAAAACTTGGCTCATAGTCTTATACATTTCAAACTTATTCATCACACTCAACACTGGCGTACCATATGGCGTTGTGCTGAGCCCATTCCTCTACTCCCTCTACACCCACAACTGCAAGCCTGTGCATGGATCCAACTCCATCCAAGTTTGCAGATGACACCACGGTGAGGAGCCCTGTAGGCAGTCTCGTTGTTGTCTCTGATGAGGCCAGTCACCGGGGTGTCATCTACAAACTTGATGTTGGAGTTGGATGGAGGCCCGAGATGAGCAGGAAAAATACTTCAATATTGCAAAACCTGGAGAGACACTGAGCCCCGTGATGTGCATGTGCCACTGTTTTGGTCTTATGTTTGTATGTTAATATTATGGTCTTTGTGTATGTGGTTATCATATTGTAGCCACCTCTATGTCGTATTAAAGTAGCTCTGTGTGTAGTCTCTGAAATTTCATTGCAATCAGATGCAGTGACAATTTAAAAAAGTTGCTGTCACTGATTGTTTGGTCCTCAAGTATTAAAAACGTGTAATAATTGCATACTCAGAGTTATTAAATTAACGATTTAAGTGCTGTTTTTGACCAAAAAAAATGTCAAACTGACAGATCATTGTCCTGCCTTTTTCCAGGTGCAGGAGTAGTTCCTGGTGCGGCTGGGATTGTGCCAGGAGCTGGAGGGGTCTATCCTGGAATGGGAGGTGAAAAAATAATAAATAAAAATCTGTCAGTCTGTGCAAAATATCTTGAAGAATGTTAGAAATTAATAATGGTTATAGAGTCTCAAAACCATTTCTTTCTTTCTAAGGTCTTACTCCTGCTCAAGCAAAAGCTGCTAAATACGGTAGTCATATACCCATACTTAGGATCCTTCTTATTCAGATTTATAGCATGGTTCTTCTATTCTGCTTCTGGAGGACCACTGTCCTGCAGAGTTTTAACCCAATTACTGAAGCTTTAACCCAAATAAAATACCCAAAAAGCCAATCAATGTCTTTATGATTACTAGAAAAGTACAGGCAGGGTTGGAACTGAACTAAACTCTACAGGACAGTGTTCCTCCAGAAGCCGAACTGAAGAACCCTGAGATATAGCATTGGAAATGTCAAACTGAGGGATCAGGGTCTGCTTTGTTACAGGTGCAGGAGCAGTTCCTGGTGGTGCTGGGATTGTGCCAGGAGCTGGAGGGGTCTATCCTGGAACGGGAGGTAAAAATAAAAATAAATAATTAAATCTGTCTGTCTGTACAAAATTTATTGAAGAATATTAAAACATTATAATGGTCATCATAGAGTCTCAAAACAATTTCTTTCTTTCTAAGGTCTTACTCCTGCTCAAGCAAAAGCTGCTAAATACGGTAATCAAATACCCATATTTAGGATCCTTCTTATTCAGATTTATAGCATGGTTCTTCTATTCTGCTTCTGGAGGACCACTGTCCTGCAGAGTTTTAACCCAATTACTGAAGCTTTAACCCAAATAAAACACCCAAAAAGCCAATCAATGTCTTTATGATTACTAGAAAAGTACAGGCAGGGTTGGAACTGAACTAAACTCTACAGGACAGTGTTCCTCCAGAAGCCGGATTAAAGAACCCTGAGATATAGCATTGGAAATGTCAAACTGAGGGATCAGGGTCTGCTTTGTTACAGGTGCAGGAGCAGTTCCTGGTGGTGCTGGGATTGTGCCAGGAGCTGGAGGGGTCTATCCTGGAACGGGAGGTAAAAATAAAAATAAATAAATAAATCTGTCTGTCTGTACAAAATTTATTGAAGAATATTAAAACATTATAATGGTCATCATAGAGTCTCAAAACAATTTCTTTCTTTCTAAGGTCTTACTCCTGCTCAAGCAAAAGCTGCTAAATACGGTAATCAAATACCCATACTTAGGATCCTTCTTATTCAGATTTATAGCATGGTTCTTCTATTCTGCTTCTGGAGGACCACTGTCCTGCAGAGTTTTAACCCAATTACTGTAGCTTCAACCCAAATCAAACACCCAAACAAAGCCAACCAATACCTTCATGATTAATAAAAAAAAATTACAGGCAGGGTCGGAACCAATCTCTACAGGACAGTGTTCCTCCAGAAGCCTGATTGAAGAACCCTGAGATATAGCATTGGAAATGTCAAACTGACAGATCATTGCCTGCCTTGTTCCAGGTGCAGGAGCAGTTCCTGGTGCGGTTGGGATTGGTCCTGGTGGTGCTGGGATTGTGCCAGGAGCTGGAGGGGTCTATCCTGGAACGGGAGGTAAAAAAACATAAAATCTGTCTGTCTATAAAAAATATCTTGAAGAATATTAAAACATTATATGGTTATAGAGTCTCATAACACTTTATTTCTATCTAAGGTCTTACTCCTGCTCAAGCAAAAGCTGCTAAATACGGTAATCATGTACCCATTTTTAGGATCCTTCTTATTCAGATTTATAGCATGGTTCTTCAATTCTGCTTCTGGAGGACCACTGTCCTGCAGAGTTTCAACCCAAGTACTGTAGCTTCAACCCAAATCAAACACCCCAAAAAAGCCAAACAATGCCTTTATGATTACTAGAAAAGTACAGGCAGGGTTGGAACTGAACTAAACTCTACAGGACAGTGTTCCTCCAGAAGCCGAACTGAAGAACCCTGAGATATAGCATTGGAAATGTCAAACTGAGAGATCAGGGTCTGCTTTGTTACAGGTGCAGGAGCAGTTCCTGGTGGTGCTGGGATTGTGCCAGGAGCTGGAGGGGTCTATCCTGGAACGGGGGGTAAAAACATAAAATCTGTCTATAAAAAATATCTTGAAGAATATTAAAACATTATATGGTTATAGAGTCTCATAACAATTTCTTTCTTTCTAAGGTCTTACTCCTGCTCAAGCAAAAGCTGCTAAATACGGTAATCATGTAACCATATTTAGGATCCTTCTTATTCAGATTTATAGCATGGTTCTTCAATTCTGCTTCTGGAGGACCACTGTCCTGCAGAGTTTTGGAAATGTCAAACTGAGAGATCATTGTCCTGCCTTTTTCCAGGTGCAGGAGTAGTTCCTGGTGCTGCTGGGATTGTGCCAGGAGCTGGAGGGGTCTATCCTGGAACGGGAGGTAAAAACATAAAATCTGTCTATGCAAAATATCTTGAAGAATATAAAAATATTATAATGGTTATATGGTCTCAAAACCATCCATTTCTTTCTAAGGTCTTACTCCTGCTCAAGCAAAAGCTGCAAAATACGGTAACAGTTATTTTTATGTGGTGAAACTTCACAGAGATTTGTATAGTTTATTACACCATAGATGCTGTCAAAAGCAACGTTTAATGGATTGCCCCTTGATCTTCTAGGTTTGGGTGGGGCAGCTGGTACTGGTTTTGTACCTGGTATTGGAGTACTGTACCCTGGAGCTGGAGGTGAGTGGGAACAAACAACTGAAATGCTTTTTGAGACATTCAACTGAGGTACCACTAAACAAAATATCTATTAATACAACTGTACATGTGCATCTCAATAAATTACAATATCATGGAAAAGTGCTTTATTTTTTTTGTAATTTAATAAAAAAAGCAAACTTTCTTATATTGTAGATTCATTGCACACAAACTACAATATTTCAATAGTTTTTTCGTTTTAATTCTAATGGTAATGACTTACAGCTTAGGAAAATTTGAATATTTTCTCAAAGATCAAACAAAAAAATATTTACAAAACAGAAATGTTCAAGATCTCCAAAGGAGGTTTAATTATGCATTCAATACTTGGTTGGGGCTCCTTTTGCACAAATTACTGCTTCAATTACTCTGCTGAGGCATTATTGAAGGCCAGGTTGCGTTGATAGTGGCCTTCAGCTCCTATATTGTTTGTCAGATGTTACTTATCTTCCTCTTCACAATACCCCATAGATTCTCTGTGAGGTTCAGGTCAGGTGAGTTGGCTGGCCAATCAAGCACAATAATATCATGGTCAGCAAACCACTTGGAAGTGTTTTATGCACTGTGAGCAGGAGCTAAAGTCCTGCTGCAAAATTAAATCATTATCTCCATAAAGCTTGTCAACAGATGGAAGCATAAAGTGCTCCAAAATCTCCTGATAGATGGCTGCATTGACGTTGGATTTGATAAAACACAATGGACCAACATCAGCAGACGCCACGGCATCCCAAATCAACACTGACTTCAGAAACTTCAGGAGTGGCTTGGTTCTAGGAATGTGACAGCTGTAGCCCTTCTCCTGAAGACGTTTGAGTGTGGTGACTCTTGATGTGCTGACTCCAGCTTCAGTCCACTCCTTGTGAAGCTCTCCCAAGTTCTTGAATCGGCTTTTCCTGACAATCTTGCCAAGGCTGTGGTCATCCGTGTTGCAACTTTTCCTACCACACTTTTTCCTTCCAGTCAACTTTTTATGAATATATTTTGATACAGCACTCTGTGAACAGCCAACCCTTTCAGCAATGACCTTCTGTGGCTTACAGTACTTGTGGAGGGTGTCAACGATTGTCTTCTGGACAAATAGCAAGTCAGTAGTCTTTCACATGATTGTGGTTGCTGTAACGTATGACAGACACAGGATGTAAATGCAAGGCGTATTTATTGACAAACAGCAAGAAGGTCAGGTAAATGAGCACGATCACAGGAGACACAGGCGGGCGGACACAAGGCTGATGGTCAGATGACGCAGGGACTTCGGTGGACAACTGGTGGTGGTGGTGCTCGATCCAGTGACGATCCCTTGAATCCCGGTGAGTGAGTAATCCACGTGAAGTAGCTGTAATCCAGTGTTGCGTGACGATCCAGGAATGAACGACGAAGACAGGAAGACTAGGCAGGAACAAGGACGCAGGAACAGCACGGGAGCACACCGGGGATAAACAACGATCTGACAACATGAAACACCAGTTACTGAACTTATATAGGGACAAACAATTGAAACCAGCTGGCGCTGCTGATCATCGCTGATCAGTGACCACGCCCACACACACACACACACACACAACAGCACGCTAGACGAAAGAGAGAGAGTGAATTCATGAACCGTGACAGTTGCATGTTCTAAACTAGCCCAAGAAGTATACTCAAAATTAATCAAACAAATCAAGCTCAAAATTGAATATTCTAATTTTTTGAGATACTGATTTTTTTTCCTAAGCTGAAAGTCGTAGCAATCAGAATTAAAAAAAAAAAAAAAACCTCTTGAAATATTCAGTTTGTGTGAAATAAATCTAGAATATAAGAAAGTTTGCTTTTTTAAAATTGAATTAAAAAATAAAGACATTTTCCATGATATTCTAATTTTTTTAGATGCACCTGTATACTGTGCTTTGCCTTCATATCTCAGATGTATCTGATTTCACATGTACATACCCCTAAACATCACATAAAAAATATCACTTTAAAAGCTTTACATTTTGGTCATGCAATCTCTTTCTGTCTATGATGGTTCCAAAATTGGCCATTATACATACACACATACTAGATGCTCTTAAGATCCGGTCACTCAAAAGTTACTGAATAGATTTTAATATCCCTAAGTAGTAGATTGGTTCACTGCTTATTTTATTAAAATATTTTGAAAAGGTGCACCAGTTGGTGGAGTAGTGGGGGGAGCTGGAGGAATTCCTGGAACAGCAACAGGGGCTGGAGGTGAGTTTTCCACTACATTAATATTTCATCTGATGAAACCTACAATTCATGTCATCAGGTTAAAATTTTGTTAATAATGAAGTGTTAAAATCAATTAAATTATAATTTTAGAAATGGCTTTACAAATTCCTTTTTTTTTATCTAGGTGGAGTGAAGCCTCCTAAATATGGTTAGAGCTTTTAAACATGTATATTTAATTTAATAATCTAGTAATAATAATCTAATTATCTTTAATTATCTAATTATCTTCCAGTTATAGTTTATATGTGCATACTGTAGCTTGATTCAGGTATTGCATGTACAGTACAGGCTTGGGTAGACTGAGGAGCCTGGACCATAGCAAGAGCTTGGTGTTGTGGGATGCTAGTGCTTCAATCTTAGTATAATGTTCTTTGAAGTACCCTGAAGAATCATATAAATTCAATGGTACATGAATAAGGCAATCGTAAAATGACTTATATTATATATGAAAACAAATAACAAACATGGTTTGTCATGCTACTTTTGAAAGATGGAGTAAGATAAGGGAAGTATATTTTTCAAAAATGAATCAGCAAAAGTGGAGCACTTGGGATAGTTGGTAGTAAGTAGAAAGTGCTATTATTCTGAAATAGCAGTTTCAAAATACTGTTACTACACATCTTGTACGTTATAAAAAAAATCGAAAGAAATAAATTGAAACTGCATGGCTCTACATGTCATGTCTGTAGGAGGAGCAGGAGGGGCCGGTGTTGTCCCAGGCTATGGTTCTGTTGCTGGGTTCGGAGGAGTTCCTGGAGCTGTGCCTGGGTCTGGAGGTCTGTATATGTTCAACTATCTCAGTTTTTCACTACTGTTGTTTGTCAGTTAATCTAATTTTGTTTCTCATGGTAGTTTATTTTTTGTTGATGTTCAGTAATAGTGATACATGTTTTCAGGGCTAGGAGCTGGAGCCAAACCTCCTAAATATGGTATGGTCTGACTATATTCTAAGACACTGATTTAAGTGCATTGGCAATGCTATGTAAGATAAATCAAATTGTTTGTGTATTTTATTTTTATTTATTCTTCCCATTTGCCAATTTTAATAAATTGTGTTGACATTATAATATTTAATATTTAAGCTATAATCCTGTACGTACTGTATATACAGGATTGTCAGTAGAGTATTGTTTGGTCAATGGTCATGTTATTGTTACCTTAGGAGTGCCTGGAGGAGTACAAATAACTGGAGCAGGAGGTATCACGCCTTTATTACGCATAAAAGCATGATGAAATATAAAAGTCAAAAGAATTAGCAGACATGTGGGATGGGGGTTAAAGTGCATGGACCTCAGCTATTTTATACTCAACTGTTCATATGTCTGTGTTTAAGGATTCCCTGTTGGAGCAAAGGCTCTTAAATATGGTATTTATATTAGATGATTATAAATATACTGTAAATCCGATCTTAGGAATCTTGAATTTAGCTCTAAATAAAAAATAATAAAAAATATTTTTCTAGGTTTGGGTGTTGGTGGTGGTTTACCAGGAGGGACTGGTGTTGTGTCTGGACTCCAGAGACCAGGTAAGCAAAAATGGCCCTCATTGAGCAGAGTTACTATGACTATAACAACTGTTTATAATGTGAGTAAATATGGTAATTAAAACAAGTGACAAAAGACGTTATTGAGTTTGAAATTGAGGTGATTAACAGTGTTTTCATTTAGAGAATGCTTGGATAAAATTTTTTATTTAGTAATTTTATTTTACCTGGTTTGCACTGTACAAACATTATATATATATATATATATATATATATATATATATATATTTTTTTTTTTTTTTATTTTTTTTTTTTTTTTATATATTCGAGTAGTATGTTGCAACTCCAAATCAAATAGCCTGTTAAATTTATTTCATATTTGAAAACATAAATCCATTTTTGTACTGTAAATGTATTCCCTGAAACAGTTTGGTCTTGATTTATTTTAAATGTTTGAAAAATTAAAAAAATATATCTGATGTTCAATGGACTGAAACCATGACCGAGCATATTTTTCTTATTTATACATGGCTTCACTCAAATTAAGCTTTCTGCTTTGAAAGTACTTGCACCATTTTGTTTTGTGGGCTGTGGGAATGGAACCTTTGGCTGGAGCACAATTAAAAGTCCCAAGTAAGATAAAAACAGACGTGGATTATTATCCTCAGGTGTAACAAATTGACTTTCAAACTATACAGGCATGGAAATCAGCACTATTTGTTTAGTTCTGTGGCATGTTTGTGGCTTGTAATAGACATTATTAATTATAGACTACCTAAAGAGCAGTTACATACTGTAGACTTGAGATTTGGAAATGATTGATCTTTTATTTTGGTTTATACAATGTATGTTTACTAAATTTTTTCAATACCCATTTTTTATTTTATGTATAAAATTTTAAAGCAGAGAATTTTCCTGAACATTTTCTTTTCAACTCTTATCTGCTTTTACTAAAACGTGACTTTAATTATCCACAACTTTTAATTATATATTTAATTTCTCTAGAATACAGTATACTGTACAAGTTATGATTAAATGTCCTTCCTTGTGTCATTGCTGTCATTAGGTTTGGGTGGAGCTGGTGGACTCCCAGGTGGAGTTGGAACAGGAACTGGATATGGAGGTAAATTATTACATTTCCAAATATTCAGCCAATATGCTACAACATTAATCCTCATAAGACAACAACATGATGTGCTTATAAACCTGCTCAGAAATGTACAAGCAAGTAGCTAAGCATCAGACCTTTCACTCAATGCAGGCAGAGACTGGCACCCCATGGAATGAGACAAAAGAGGTGTAGCGTTGTCTCTCTCTTGAGTTCACTGAACACCAAATGTACCACTGCATAAGAAGGGTAGGTAGGAAGGTATTTTCAGATAGGAAGAGTCTGAGAGTCTGATATTCCCTTTGTTGTAAAGTTACCTTATATTGTTGACAAGCCTAGATGAATGATGATGGTGTGTTGCATTGGACTGTCCAGGAAGACAAGGAGCTCATTCTTCACTAGTAGTTGGATTTGGTGTAGTTGGAGCACTAGTTGGTGATGGTGAAGTTGCATCCAGGCTGAGGCAAGTTAATATAAAGTCAATGTGATCATAAGACTGCATTTCAGAATGTGGAGTGGAAGGAAAAACCATCTAACTTGATGATAGGTGTCAGTGTAGTTGTGTATATTGTGGCGGGAGAAGCAAACGGCAGACACAGTGGATGTGGCATCAGTTCTCTAAGAGGATTTTGTTTAACAGAAAATAAACATAAAATGTCAAAAATGGGAATAAAGTGTCCAAAGTGGTAATAGTGTCCAAAATAAACAGGGGATCTGGCACCGCACACGCTTCCCTCTCTGGACCCACAAGGACATCAGCGTGCATGCACAGGGGGAAGAGACCAGTCTCTTGAGGAGAGGCACACTCTGGTTTCAACAGCAGCAGTGACGAAGCTTCATCCACTACAGGTGTGCCTCATCACACGCTGCCAGACCTGGCTGTTTTTGCGCACCTCCGCTCTCAGAAACCCGGTGAAGGGTGGAGATTAAGGGACTAAGGGACTAAGGGGGTGTGATGATTATAATTAAGGGGAAGGCAGCTGATCTGTCACAATATCAAGAAGTGGATAGGGCCAAGAACCAAACCCTGAGGTATGCCAGTAGGTAACTGGGATGACCTAGACATCCCTTACATTTACATTTACATTTACATTTAATCATTTAGCAGACGCTTTTATCCAAAGCGACTTACAAATGAGAACAATAGAAGCAGTCAGGTCAACAAGAGAACAACAACAGTATACAAGTGCCATGACAAGTCTCAGTTAGTCTAGTATAGAACGCATAGGTAGGTTTTTTTTTTTTTTTTTTTTAATTAAAAGACAAGAAAAGGAAAAGTGCTAGTATTAGTTGGTTAAGTGCAGGCGAAAAAGATGAGTCTTTAGCTGTTTCTTGAAAATGAGTAAAGACTCAGCTGTAAGAATTGAGATTGGGAGGTGATTCCAGCAGCTGGGGACAGTCTAGGAAAAGGTCCTTGAGAGTGATTTTGAACTTCTTTGGGATGGTACCACAAGGCGTCGATCACTTGCAGAGTGCAAACTTCTGGAGGGCACATAAGATTTAACCAATGAGTTTAGGTAAGTTGGTGCCGTGCCAGTGGTCGTCTTGTAGGCTAGCATCAGTACCTTGAATTTGATGCGAGCAGCTACTGGTAGCCAGTGTAACCTGATGAGGAGCGGAGTAACGTGAGCTTTCTTTGGCTCATTGAAGACAACCCTCGCTGCTGCATTCTGGATCAATTGCAGAGGCTTGACAGTAACTGCAGGAAGAGCCAGGAGAGCATTACAATAGTCCAGTCTGGAGAGAACAAGAGCTTGGACAAGAAGTTGGGTTGCTTGCTCTGACAGGAAGGGTCTAATCTTCCTAATGTTGTATAAGGCAAACCTGCAGGACCGGGTAGTTGTAGCAATGTGGTCTGTGAAGCTTAACTGATGATCCATCACAACTCCTAGGTTTCTAGCTGTCCTCGAAGGAGTAATGGTTGATGAGCCCAGCTGTATAAAGAAGTTGTGATGAAGCAATGGGTTAGCTGGAATCACCAGGAGTTCTGTCTTCGTAAGGTTAAGCTGAAGGTGATGGTCATTCATCCAGCTAGAGATGTCACTCAGACAGGCTGAAATGCGAGCAGCTACCGTCGGGTCATCTGGTTGGAATGAGAGGTAGAGTTGGGTGTCATCAGCGTAGCAGTGATAAGAAAAGCCATGCTTCTGAATGACAGATCCTAATGATGTCATGTAGATTGAGAAGAGAAGTGGTCCAAGTACTGAGCCTTGAGGAACCCCAGTAGCAAGGTGGTGTGACTTTGAAACATCACCCCTCCAAGACACACTGAAGGATCTGTCAGAGAGGTAGGACTTCACCCACAGGAGTGCGGTTCCAGAGATGCCCATCTTTCTGAGGGTGGACAGGAGAATCTGGTGATTAACAGTGTCAAAAGCAGCAGAAAGGTCCAGTAAGATGAGTACCGAGGATTTTGAAGCTGCTCTTGCTAGTTGCAGGGCTTCAGTAACCGGGAGCAGAGCAGTCTCAGTTGAGTGGCCACTTTTGAAGCCAGATTGGTTGCTGTCCAGGAGGTTGTTCTGTACAAGGAACATAGAAAACTGGTTGAACACAGCTCGCTCAAGTGTCTTTGCAATGAATGGAAGAAGGGATACTGGTCTGTAGTTTTCAAGCAGCGCTGGATTTAGAGATGGTTTCTTGAGCAGTGGGCTTACCCGAGCCTGCTTGAATGCTGAGGGAAATGTTCCAGAGTGAAGAGAGGAGTTGATAACGCGAGTAAGCGAAGGTATGACTGAAGAAGAGATCGCTTGAAGGAGGTGAGTGGGGATCGGATCAAGTGGACAAGTAGTACGATGACTGGACAGGAGAAGTTCGGAGACGTCCATCTCTGAGAGTGGGGAGAAGGAGGAGAAAGAGTGTGCATCGGTCATTGTGAAGTTGTCCTCAGTCTGCGGTGTGGAGAATTGGCCGCTGATGGATCTCGTCTTATTTGTGAAGAAAACTGCAAAGTCGTCCGCTGTAAGAGTCGATGGAGGAAGTAGTAGCGGCGGCTTAAGAAGAGAAGAGAAAGTCTTGAAGAGTGTCCGAGCGTCACAACAGCTGTTAATTTTGTTGTGGTAGTAGGATGTTTTAGCCGCGAAGACATTTGCAGAGAAGGAAGAGAGGAGAGACTGATACACACTGAGGTCTGTAGAGTTTCTTGATTTCTGCCATTTCCTCTCTGCAGCCCTGAGTTTAGAGCGATGTTCACGGAGAACCTCAGACAGCCAGGGGGCAGATGGGGCAGTGCGTGCTGGTCTAGACAACAGTGGGCAAAAGTTGTCCAAGCAAGATGTTAAAGTGGAGCAAAGAGTGTCCGTAGCGCTGTTCGTGTCCAGAGCAGAGAACTGAGAGAGTGCAGGAAGCGAGGATGAAACCACAGAAGATAGGCGAGATGGAGAGAGTGAGTGTAGGTTCCGTCGAAAGGTGACCTGCGTTGGAGTGTGAGGCACTTCAGGAGTAAGTGCTAGGTTAGCAGTAATGAGGAAGTGGTCTGAGGTGTGCAGTGGAGCAACTGAAGAGTTGTCCACAGAGCAACAGCGCGTGTAGATGAGGTCCAGTTGGTTGCCTGATTTGTGAGTCGCTGTAGTAGACACTAGCTTGAGATCAAATGAGGCGAGCAGAGTTTTGAAGTCAGCAGCCTGGGGTTTATCTAGGTGGATGTTGAAGTCACCAAGCAGTACCAGAGGAGTACCATCTTCAGGAAAGTTTGATAGCAGCACATCCAACTCCTCCAAGAAGTTTCCCAATTGACCTGGGGGACGATAAATGACCACAAAGTGGATTTTAACAGGGTGGGTTACAGTAATGGCATGTGATTCAAATGAACCAGTACCTGTAGGTGATGGCTAAAGATCAAATTTCCATTCTTTTGATATAAGGAGACCTGTCCCTCCACCCCTCCCAGTGGTACGAGGAGTGTGGGAACAAGTGAAATTAGTGGAGAGGGCTGCAGGGGTGGCAGTATCTTCAGGTTTGATCCAAGTCTCTGTCAGTGCCATGAGGTTGAGACCGGAATGAGTAGCAAGAGAAGAAATGAAGTCTGCTTTGTTAACTGCAGACTGGCAGTTCCAGAGACCAACTGGAATAGAGAGCGTAGTAGTAGAGGTCAGAGGGACAGGCTGTAGGTTTGTCAGACAGGCCTTCCTGCGACGTACATAGCGTGCTCTCCGAGTGTTAGTAGTGATAGTAGAGATCTGAAAGCACATAGTGACTACTGTAACTGTAAGTGTAAGATATTTGAGAACAAGGTATACAAAAAGTAACGAAAGAGGAGAAAAGCAATACTCAAGTGCCCTGTCGGTGTCCTTGCTCGGTGCAGTCGTGCAGGTAGAGTCGATAGTCTTTACACTTGTCCGTCTTCACACGAGGAGGGCTCACACGAGGGCTGCCGCGACCGCTGCCGCGGTGAAACATAGCGCTTTTGTATTAGCCTGATTACCTGTGATTGAAGTCAGCTGGCCACGCCTCACTATTTAGCAGATCGAAACCAGGCAGTCCCGCGATAGGCAAACGCAAAACCAAGCGCCACTTTCAGCACGTATTAACCAGGGTAAGACACACACAATTTAAACCAAAAACTTTCCTAGCAATGACGATCACACACTAGTCTGATGAGAAAACAAGGCAAAACACTCACAAGCTGCTGTCCTTCTCTGTAGCTCGACTGTTCTTACCTTACCTCTTACCTCTAAGGCAGGGCTATTCAATTCGGCCCGCCAATCATCTTTATCCGGCCCGTGAGAACAGTACGTGCAGATCGCATATATGCCTTGAATTGTGTTTTCACCTAAGGTAGTTTGTCCACAAGGTGGCAACACTGGCCTGGGCCAGCCGAAAAAGAAAAGGCAGAGACGCAACAGCGCCAAATCCGCGGCTACTTTAACAATGTTGCCAAGGGTTGTTTTTTCATGTCACACAGGTTTAAAATATATATATGTATATATTTTAAAAATATATATATGTATATATTTTAACTGGGAACCCCATCGAAACGCGATTGGGCTAGTTTTTGGCTTATTTTGAGTAGCATTGGGCGGATTTTCTTGTGAAAACATGGCAACTACAATCTAACAGCGACGTTGACAAAGGCTTGTGTGAGGGAGTTATGAGATATCCACAACTCTAGTTTAAAATGAGTATAAAGACAGTGTTATATGCAGAAATAGCGCAGACTGGATGAAGGTGATTGCAGTTTAAATTGATAGTTTAAAAGTCTGCGCGTTCGGCTGAACATATGCTGGCTATAGTTGCTTCAGACAAGCGTGCCAGTAACACTTCAAATGACAAAACACGGCCTTAAATGAGTTATAAAGTCCAAAATAATCATAAAGAGCTGGGAGAAACCTGATATGTGTCAGAAATACCTCACGCATGTCAGATTTTAAAGAGACAGCATTGCTTTTAAAGTTAATCTTGCTGAAGTTTAATTGATGGAAATCACTCTTCAGAAATCAACTTTTGTTGCTTGAATAAAGATTAATCTATACAGTTTATGCATAAAGAATTTATAGTTTATGTAAAGATTGTTTTGCATTCAATTAAATTAAAAGTTGTTATATTTTTCAGAACATAAATGAAAAAAAAATTACACTGCAATGTTGAATTACTATAATTAATGGATAAAACTGAGAGGAAGATGCGTTTAATAGAGAATTCATCAGCAGTATTATAAAAAAAAAAATTTAATAATGAGACTTTGTAAAAAGATGTCAATATAAATATACCCTCTTTATGTTGTTCCTGAAATCATTTGGAGGTTCAGTGTGAAATTATGACAATATATTAGTACGATTAATTACAGAAAATGTGGGATAAATTTTTTGATTAACAACACAAATATTAACCTTTCATAGACATTGCTGTTGGTGATATTAATTCATTTTACTGCTGAATATGCATTTCATTTTCATGCATTTCTTTATTTTGTAGACCCCCCCCCACTCACTCACCATAATTCACATCCAAGTGTGTTTGTGGGGGTGGGGGGGGGTTGTGTGTGGTTTGGTTCTATGCCTTGGTTGTTGATTGGATGTTGAGATGTGGGTGTGGCTTTCAATGCAGATGAGTGTTAGCTTTCAGGAGCGGAGTTTATTACAAATCTTATCCATGGGCAGGTGTTCCAGGTGGAGTACCAGGTGGAGTTCCTGGAAGTCTCCATTCATTTTTATTATACATACTGTTGCATCATTTATTCAGTCTATTTGTCATTTAAAATCATGGTTCACTTGTGCTTAAATCCTAAAAGTCTTACATTTCAAATATTTAAATTTAACTGAATTCTCATGTTAAGCAAGCATCACATAACATTAATTGTGATGTAACAGATGATTTTTCTAAAATGGATTTATGCTATTGCAGGGTATCCAGCAGGAGTTAAACCTCCGAAATATGGTGAGAGACATGAACATTTTGTATGTTTATCTAAAAAGGTATTTTAAGATTGTATATTTAGGTTGTATATACTTATTAAAGCTGCAGTCTGTAACTTTTGACGCTCTAGCGGTTAATAAACAGAACTGCTTGCGTGTTGCGGAAGGACATTGTAGCCGGAGCTACTTCTCTCTGTTTATGTCTATGAAGAATCACAACGGTACTGGGTTACTCCGCCGCGGTACCCCTGAAGCAATCTAAAATAGTCCGAATATAAACACTTATTATAGGTGTACCCTAGTGATTCAGGACAGGCTAAAAAAAACATGGTTTGGAAAATGGATTCATGGTGTACTCACTTATTATATACATTTTGTATACTTTGAATACAATAAAAAGTTACGGACCGCAGCTCTGATTGGTTGTTTCTTTACCGGGAGCGGTAAGAAACAACCAATCAGAGCTGCGGTCCGTAACTTTTTTTTGTGTTCAAAGTATAAAAAATGTATATATATGTACCTTTGTGATTCTTCATAGACATAAACAGAGAGAAGTAGCTCCGGCTACAATGTCCTTCCGCAACACGCAAGTAGTTCTGTTTATTTACCACTAGAGCGTCAAAAGTTACCGACTGCAGCTTTAAGTGTTTACACAAAAACAAATGAATAGCACATTTAAAAAAAATTCAAATCATATATATTTACTCTAGGTTCCTAACATGTCAATAGCCTAATAAAAGCTAACTGAATTTGCATGGTGGCATGGTTGGCCTGCAGGAGTTGCAGGAGGTGCAGCAGGAGCACCACTGCCTGGAACTGGGACAGGACTGACACCAGGTGTTGGGGTTGGAGCATAGTGCGAACTACGGGGGAGCTGGGGGGGGGCTCGGCTCCCCTTAATAAGACATGGGCTCCCCTGAAAACGAGAAATGTGAAATTTTGGGGGGTCTCAAAAAATATTGACAATGTGAATATTTTGAAGTGCAATTTCAGTTTTCTAATCTGATCATGATGGATTATTAAGTGTAAAATAGCTAAAATATTCTTCATTCATGCATGAGGGCGATTAAAACCTAATTTACTTCAATAAAGATTGCTATAAATGCTATTCTTGTAATGAGCATCAAGGTGTGGGGACGCTGCGCTGCAAAATCCACATATGTTAGTACGTCATATATTCGTAGAAAAAAATAAACGTTGGAGGCCATTTATCACGCGCAAAGTCCTTAATTCATTCTGCAGTTATAGCATCATAGCAATGGTAAAAAGAAAACAAGTCAGTTTAATTAATTTTGGTTTTATTAAGAAATTGTGTAGTGATGAAGTTAATAGCATGACTGATACACCTGCTGCGCAAACACTATTAGACCTCCCGCCGCGCCCACTGTGACAATGCAAGAAGCTGAAGAAAAGTCATCTCTGGCTGAAGATGGTAACAGCTCGTCAGAGGCCGGTCACGATCCTAACCCCTCTTGCTCCGCGTTAGATCTGTCGTTCGTGAACGAATCGTTATTTTTGAACGAATCTGTTAGGTGAACAAATCGTTCTCGTTCACGCAATCCACTGACTCATATTTCTTGTTCACTGAAGTTCCTCCCTCCACAGCAGCACGGCGCTATTAGCAGCGCATGCGCAGCTCGGTGAACCGGGTAGCTATTTGAACTGTTTCATCCTGTCAAAGAATTAAAATGCTAATTAGGCAAGAAAACCTTGTGCTTTGTTCATCTGAACAACTAAGACTTTTTATATTGAATGCGATTATGCACACATTTTAATAAAGCCAGATCAGTTTTTTGTCACAAGTGAATATGTTGACGATAATACACTCTTTTTTGACACCTGCTGGCATATTTTGTGTAATACGAAGAAATGATCACTGAATGAATCATTTTGGTGAACGAACTGAAAATGAACGAATCTCTTGAAAGAATCATAATTTCCATCACTACGAGTCCTCTCTTCCATTAAACTGGAACAGCCAACAGTGGAGAGACTGGAAGAGCTGAAAATATAAATAAGGGGAATATAAATAAGGGGAAATAAGCAGCGCTCAGAACTAGTTGCGAAAAATTATATATAAACACATAGGCTTTTTGTGGGTGGCTGTTTGTTTGCTGTTTGACCTATCAATTTGTGTCGATAAAGTATAATAGTGCATATACAATTGTAGCTGTCATGTATCTTTGTAAGTCCCCCCCCCCCCCCCCCAGAAATAAAAAAAAGTGGGCTCCCCCAAAGAACACGGTATAGTTCGAACACTGGGTTGGACGTACTTGATTCAACAGACCCATGATCAGGTCACTAGTAATGTGAAATTATAATCACTAGCAATCAATAAGACTTATTTTAATGTTTGTAGGATATCCTGGTGGAGTCAAACCTCCTAAAACTGGTAAAGTAGTTCATATATTTCTTTATAAGCTGCTCCATCTAAACCTGTGTTTATCTGCCCTTTGTCATGCCTATTGTAATGCAACATAATGGATACCACCTGAAACACTTTTTCCCATTGTCTGCTAGGCGCTGGGATCACTGGAACTGGTATAGCAGCTCCTGGTGCAACACCTGGTGGTGATGTAGTGGTCGTACCGGGTGGCACAGGCATTGGTGTTCCTGGTGGTACTGGTCTCCCCGTTGCACCAAATGGAAAACCAGGTATGACAAATAGCCTAACTCCACCAAATGTGGTTTTATTAACAAAGTTCGGGAGGAGCACGATCAGATAATCATGCAATTTGGCACAGGTGCATCTCGTTTAGCTAATAATTTTAACTACCACACAAGCGTGTATATATTCAGTCTTCCTACCTCCTGTCCCACGACAGTTTTTCGTCATCCCTCCTCCACCCCAACTCCTCACTTCTAATCTATTTATCCCAAATTAGGGATAGGGGGAGTTATTTGGGTTCGGGCTTTGCTCCGGGCCCAGACCCCTCCCCCAGGACAGCACGCCAAAATATACCTACTATTCGCCTTCAGATTAGATGTAAGGGTGAACTTGTGAAACGCCGTGAAGCACATAGTATGTCATGTTTGATTTGAACTAATGTGTTTGTTCCACAGCAAAGCTTCCAACCCTGGCCCCTGAAGGGACTGCTGTACCAGGTAAAATAAATAAATAAATAAATAAACTGATTCTGTTTGATAAATGGGCAATCTCTATGCACTGTTAATTACAATTCAGTTTGTTGCCAAAGAAAGTAGTTCATTAAAATAATGTAACTGTTTGCAACGATTTTCTGCAAAGAATCATATATACAAATTATGGTGAACTGGGGTCAGAATAATAGTGACGTGACATTCAGCCAAGTATGGTGACCCATACTCAGAATTCGTGCTCTGCATTTAAGCCATCCAAAGTGCACGCACACGGAGCAGTGGGCAGCCATTTATGCTGCGGCGCTGGGAAGCAGTTGGGGGTATGATGCTTTGCTCAAGGGCACCTCAGTCATGGTATTGCTGGCCCGAGATTCGAACCCACAACCCTAGGGTTGGAAGTCAAACTCTCTAACCACTAGGCCATGGTTGCGTATGTACAAAAGTAAAAAGGTTAAATATGTAAACCTGAGTAGGGAACAAGATGCTGCATCATGAGATGACATTATGGGGAATGCCCTCTGCATGACAGTGTCTGATGCATGTGTGCAATCACACCACTGGCGGACAGAGAGGTCAGCTGACATAGTGCTCTGCATCATCTAGACCATAAAAGGCCTTCTGCATCATCACATCCTCAAATTCTGATTGTCTGAAGGAAGACAAGTAGGTCTACCTGATGTATGGCAATGAGATGAAGTGTCTCATTCCCTACTCAGGGAACCAGGATTATATACATTTACATTTACATTTATTCATTTAGCTGACGCTTTTATCCAAAGCGACTTACAATTGCTAATTATGTCAGAGGTCACACACCTCTGGAGCAACTAGGGGTTAAGTGTCTTGCTCAGGGACACACTGGTGTCTCACAGTGGATTCAAACCCGGGTCTCTCACACCAAAGCCATGTGTCTTATCCACTGCGCCAACACCACCCCATGTGGTGACATATACATATCCAGGATGTTCCCTGTTGACACCATTAGGAACTGTATACCTACTATGCTATACTGCAAAATGGACTTTGTAACTACAGACAGGTGTGTTGAAGCAGGGCTGGAACTGAACTCTATAGAGTTGGCAAGTGTCTTTATTAGTAATTGCAACATGATATACTGTTTAGTTTAAAATATTATTCAACTCAAAGATGAACATATCTGTCATGAACAACCCAGTGGAAATATCACACACATGTACTGTATCTTGCATCAGTTAGTTTCCAGAACTCCATGTGGTGACATCTGAGTGACACAAAATCTGAGATAGACGTGTGATCATCTTAAATATGGCAATGCGAGTGACACGAATATGCAAATACAGACAAATACAAAAACATGAAATACTCCCACTGCCATTCAGACAAATTGAATGCAAAATGCAGTTTCATTGGCTGATATTTTTCTTACTTCACCCTCCATTGGTGGATGAAGCTAAAAGTTAATTTTGACCCTGATTGCAAGTCTTCTCTGTATTAAATTAGGCGTTTGTTGAGACGTATTCAGAATCTGTTGTTCATCAGCTGTGGATGGGTCATTCTCAGGATGCTGTGCTATTTGTGCAGGTGCTTTTTAAACACCATCTGTGACAGAACACCTGTGAAATTTTTATTTTTCATGCCAACCTTGTCATGTGGTTAATAGTCAGTGTTGGAGTGATTAATAACAGCCTGAGCTACCAAATATATTTTCAGCACACCTTTATTTTTACACTCAGTATTCTTTGAGATAAGAACAATAATTATTCAACATGATCCCAGTCACAGTGTTAAACTGGGGAGCTCGACCAGGCCAATCTAAGTGTAACCATAAGGACACACTGATAAAGACTGTAAGAGACATTTACTTTTATTTGATCCATGCTGTTAAAAGACTTTAAGACTATTTTTAAATGTCATAATTTTTAAATGGTAAATATTGCAGCATAACAGGGTTGAACAAAAAGTGCATATACAAAGACCAATTCTGTATTTGCTCAAAAATGGATTTAATAAAGACACAGGGATAATTTCCTTTCAGTAAATGTACAATTTAGGTGAAATTTGTTGAATTTAATTTAAATGTAACAAACTAAATGCCAGTGGTCACGAATGGGGTTAAATCTATCAATTGATTAGCATCTGCAATGTTATTCTATCAGTCAGTCACTGGGGCTCAGAGGATGCTGCTTCCTGAGAATGACCCAGATGGGGGTCACTGTTGGAGACACTAGGGTTTGTGAACATTGTTGGGCTGTAGCTTGTGTTCGTGCATTCATCTGACTGTTGATGTATGAGTATAATCATGGCTTGTTCTGTTACTCAGGTGGAGCACAAAGAGTGCCTAGTGCTGGTGAGTATAAATAGAGAGTGTGCATGCAGTTTTACCAGCATCAGTAAGTATGTGTTCAATAGCTCACACATCTGTGTTCTCTCTTTGAATTCAGGTGTCTCTAAACCTAAACATGGAGTGGGTAAGTCCTCAGTATACAACATTAGACAATGGAGGTGTGACTTACCTAGAATTATGTGTCCGAGGGTGCAGATACACCATTCATCCTGAGCAGTGAGAAAGGTTGAATTAGCCCAGTCATTGCCTTTTTTTAACTTTAAATTTACCCCTTTACTTGTAATCATGCTATGAACAAAAACAATCAAAGACCAAATTCACAGTCCATAGATGTATAGTTGTATTACAGTCTCTACAGGGGAAATGTTCAGGAAATAATTTTGTATTTTTTTTATGTGTGCATTACTTAGTTGTACCACTAGGGTGCAGGGCAAAATCATTTGTGATAAAATTCTCTGTCCTCATAATATTTATGATTTCAGGGAAATATTAAAACACACACACACACACACACACACAAACACACACACACACACACACAGTGGTGAAGTTTAAGTTGCATTTAATGAGAGATCAGATATATATATATATATATATATATATATATATATATATATATATATATATATATATATAATTATTTTTAATCTATTTATTTTTGGACAATTTTGTGTACCATTTAAATAAATTAATCTTTCAGTTCTACGGTCTCATGGAGTGCCATGATACATCTGATATTATGTTTAATCCTCCAAAGCACTTTCAAATCAAAGCAAATCAAAAGCTGATATATACACTCAGCAAACATAGTTTTGCTGTAGCAACAGATAAATATAGTTGTGTGTCAAAACAGAAATATATACAATCTTCCCCTAGGTAAAACTCAGGAAGTATAACTTCTGACATATGAAAAGGGCAGTAAATATACAAACGCTCCCAAAGCTAACAACAAACACAAATTTTGAGTAAATATGCTGAAATATTACCATTGCCCTTGACTTCAGTGTAAAGTACACTTCTGTGTTTACAGGTCCTGGTGGGGTTTACCCCTATGGCTATGGTAAATTTTATTAGTCTATCGTTAAAGACAAAAACATAAAAGACTGACCAAAGTCAAAATCGTGCTAAATATTTCTTCCTCCTTTTGTTTTAGGCCCATTTTCTGGAGGCACTGGGATTGGAACTGGTGTGTTACCTGGAGCCAAACCTCTAAAAGCCCCTGGTAAGATCAGATATAAACTCATACAACATATATTTGCTAAAGATTACTCAGGCATCAGTAACAAAGTTTACATGAACAAGGATATTCAGATATTGGAATTAATTGGTCAAAATCTTGATCAAATCTTGACTGCTATAAGCAAATTAAAACAATATCCCAGATGTCAAATATGTGAAATGCAGTTGCATTAAACCTAGTGAAATTCTAAGTTCATTTAAACATCTTCAGAATTTCCGAGATCCATTGTAAAAGAATGTGCATGTAAACATGCATGTTTTAGTTTAATCAGAAAATGCTGATTACCATATGGAAAGGAATTTCTGGTATACATGTAAATGTAAGACTTTATGGAATAATGTCTCAACCTAGACATTATTAGTAAAGTCATGTTCATGCAGGCATAGAATAATTATCAAAACTGGGTCTGACTTTATGCTGACTCAGTGCCTATACACAGCAAAAAAATCTGAGTGAAATCAACTCTGCTGGGAGTACATGTGAGACCACACTCAAGAGTGTGAAAGTGTTAAAATAGGAGTGTTAAATTAACACTGAAGCTGAGTTTAAGTTAATGAGATAATTAAGTGATTAATTGAGTGATGATTGACCATTATTGACGAGACCTGATGTTAACATGCAGAATCAACAAAGACGAAAATCACTATTTTAATGTCACCATTATAGTGGTCAATATTTGCTTTAGTTGGGCTCTTGACCCCTAAAGTGTTAAAGTCAGATTTTAATTGGCTGTTATAACAGAGTTTTAAAACTGATGGACAAGCAAAGACTATTGTTATTCTTGAATTACTGAGTTAAAGTTAGATCGTTGATTATTGCAGCCCTATGACTGTTCAACAAAGTATTTCCAGCATTTTAAATACAATCTGAGGAATTTCTTAAAAGTTGTTTGGTCAAAAATCTTTGAAAAGAGTCTTTCAGTTATACATGCAAACATCAAGAATCAACCTGTCAATCTCAACAATGGTGAAAATCCAAAAAGCATGTTGCAGTGCATTCTGGGTGCCATCTATCAAAATTCATCCATGGCTCCCATGATGCAGTGCGGCATGAATAAATTATTAGCTGAATTGTTTCAGTAATTTCTTTTATTCTTTCTATTCTATTTTTGTTTTTTATGTTTCTTTTAGTAGTTTGTTTTCTAATGTTTAGAGTTGTTCTATTTTTCAGAATATGCTGTTTGTCACTGTTGTTGAGATTCCTACACTAATTTTTGATGTATGTGTGTGCCTAAAGCAAGCTTTTCTTATGATCAGAACAACTTTCAAGAAATCATTTAAATTAGTGGGTACTGTACAATAACAGGGTTGTTATAATCAATGAGGTCAATCAAATCTGATTAGGCTTTAACCCTCTCAAGGCAGGCATTGCTGATTTGCAACAGTTAAAAACTAAAACCTTATTACTCCAGATACATATTTTATGTATCTGGAGTACTAAAAACTTTACTAAAGGTTACTAAATTTACTAAGTTACTAAAACTTAATTTGAGCCTGAGAAGATTAATTGAGTTTGGTGATTCAGGTCAAATGCCCATGTTTAGATTTTTTTCTTGTCTGTTTGTTACAATTCAGTTGTAACAGCCAAACCAAATCTGACTTTAAAAATGTAATGTTCAAGAGCCCAACTAAAGCAAACACTGACCACTATAATGGTGACACCATTAAAATAGTGATTTTCATCTTTGTTGATTCTGCATGTTAACATCAGGTCTCGTCAATAATGGTCAATCATCCCTCAATTAATCACTTAATTATCTCATTAACTTTAACTCAGCTTCAGTGTTAATTTAACACTCCTATTTTAACACTTTCACACTCTTGAGTGTTGTCTCACATGTACTCCCAGCAGAGTTGATTTCACTCAGATTTTTTTGCTGTGTAGGATCAGAATCCTGCCAAATATATTGTAGTCACAGATCGAAAAATAATAAGCATAAATCCAAAATGTAAAATGTAAAATAATAACGCACAAAACCGAAAAACAAATGCAATTTTTTTTTAAATAACAAACAACGCGGTCATGGGTCGAAAAATAATAAGTGTGAATAAAAAATGTAAACACATTTAAAATTATATTGCACAAAACTTAAACATTAATTTAAAATTTTCCAAATATGAAAACAAAAACAGGTTTCCTGCTCATATGTTACTTTGTGTGTGCTTGTGGTCTTTTTCCCCTTTGCTCGTTTCCACGTTCTGCGCTTGCGTTTCTAAAAGTTGCAGTTAGAGTTTCATGTAAATCAGGGCAGGCTTCAGCATCACCATTGGCCCACAAGTTCTAGATTGACAGCTGCCCCCTATCCAATCAGTCCAAGGGGGAGTTGACGTCACTCCAATGAAGGCTGAAGCCTGCCCTGATTTACATGAAACTCTAACTGCAACTTTTAGAATTGCAATCCAAGTACTCCTCGCTGCAGACTGTAGCGCGGTGACGTCACGTATGTGTTTACCGTGCATGCGCAGTAACGTATATTTATTTACCGTAAATACGATTGTGCGCCGTACTGACTGTCATTAATGCGCATATCCAGGTTCATTCACTTCCGGATGTTCGTAAGGTATGGTGGATATGAGATATTTTGTTTTCTAAAAAAATTGCATTTAAATTGCTTTTAATTGTAAGAATGCTTTGGTCATAATCATAGAGAGTGTCATTGCAAATGTGTGCGATTTCAAACATTTATGACAAGTTTTATGATATAGTTGTCGAATGCTGGTCTTTCAAAGTCTTATTTCACCTTAAATGAACCATTAAAGATGTATTAAAATAGAGCAGAAATACTTTATTAATGTAAGTAATGCCATTGATGGTTGCAAGCATTGCAAAAAAATATAATATTTGTAATTCTTCAATACAATCTTTTCAATACTTTTTCATTAACATTATCAAAGATTAATAGATACTGTAACACATGTATTGTTCATTGTTAGTTCATGTTAATTAATACATTAACTAGTGTTTACCAATGACACCTTATTGTAAAGTGTTACCTCTTAAACTGACCTTCGTATGTCTTTAATATGACTTTTTGGGGACATTGTCAGTGAGAAGAAATTCAGAGAAGAGACCCACTTCATGTGGCTAGAGTCCTGTAATTATCTGTTTTTCTTTCTCTGACACACTGTATAGCCCTCAACTCTAACATTTTCAAATTGACAAAAACTTCAAACTTTCAGGCCATGCTTTCTCAAGCCAAGCCAACCTAAATTTTGACTTGACAAACTTTATTAATTTAGTTGATGTTAATGCTGGTTATAAATTAAATCTCTTAGGTAGTTTACAGACAAAGCAAATAACACTTTTTCTAACACCATGCTATAATATATTTAAAAATACATTTAGAATATTTTCCTTGTATGGCTCTTCTGCCTTTCTTTAAAATGATTTAATATTGCTTAGGTATTGTTTGTTATTTTATGTAAATTAGGTGAACTGGAGTGCATTGTCTGAACAATACAACCTGAGTGTCCGGGCGTCATGTTCTCTGACCCAGTGCCTCCGGTGCAGTGAGATATTTAAAGACTGTCCACCTGTGTGTGAGGAGTCGCAGGAGGAGCGTCCTGTGTGGGTTTGATTCATTCAAAGGATACTGCTTGACTTATTGTTTTATCAGTGATGGAGGTGAATTTCAGATATGTTTTTCTCGTGTCATGTCTATAGTCTTAATCTATATTTGTATATACAATTATATTTTCTGTTTTGTTCTTTGAAATAAATAAAAAAAGATCACTGTCATTAGTTTGTTTTTTTTGGAGGCACCTTGCATAAAATGGGATGCAGACAGTGAAAATATACTGTATGTAGTCAACTGAACTTAAAACTACTTTACTGGCTTAAATGTTTCACATGCAGTATTGCTAAAGCAAAAGAAAAATGTCCAAATTTCTAGTTAAAAAATAGATAAACAAGAACCATAGCAAAGGAAAGATTAAAATAAGAAAGGCAGTGGTTTACACTTAGAGCAAATGGCTATAGATTTTATTTATACTATGTTAAAATAGCAGGATTTTCTGCTATTTATATTACTTATTGCAAATAGTGGCAATTATCTGCACCTCAGTATTGTAGTACATTATAAAACAGTAAGCAATAATGACTGAGTGTAAATTATAATTTTAATTCTAATTATTAAATGGATGCCAGCATATTAGGACAATAAAGCCCTCCCTCAAAACTGTTTGATTATTTCCTTCGTTTTTATTTAAAATAAATGCTTTCCTGATGTGATTTGAAATTTGAAAAGGGTGAAAAAAACTGTCAAAAGGCAGATTCGGACCCGGATCGATTGCATCAAATTGTGAACAACTGACTTTTTACCATCTGCACTATTAGAGCCGACTACTGTACTTTATCTGTTGTAATTTTGACTAGCTCAATAAGAAATATAAGGTGCCATTAAAGTGTAATATTACAATATACACAGTGAAGTAAAGTGCAATGTTAATATATTGTAAGATACTACACAGATATTACAGAATAAACTTTAATTCCGTATAATTTTACCTCAGATGAAACATGGTTAAACATGGTTGTTTTTCCCGTCTTTTTTTACAACTTAATGTTCTTTAATACTTTAACATTTTATTAGAGTTTTCTGTTAAGTATGCGCATCGTTTTAATGCACGCACTACGCGAAAACAGCTAACGTCATCACGCAATGCAAATTACAAGCGCATGCGTGGTAAACACATACATGACGTGACAGGCTACAGTCTGCAGCGAGGGGTGTCTCTTGCAGTCACAGAACGTGGAAACAAGAGCAAAGGGGAAAAGACCGTAAGCACACAAAAAAGTAACATATGAGCAGGAAACCTGTTTTAGTTTGCGATTTGGAAAATTTTAAATTCATGTTTCAGTTTTATGCAATACAATTTTAAATGTGTTTACGTTTTTGATTCATGCTTATTAATTTTCGATCCATGACCGCGCTGTTTATTATTATTTTTTTTAAATTGCATTTTTTTTTTCCGCTTTTTTTTGCGTTATTATTTTACATGTGTTTTAAAATATTAGATTTATGCTTATTATTTTTCAATCTGTGACTGCAATACATTTTTGCTGGATTCTGATCCCATAAGTGCCCTACTGTGTTTGGTACAGGTATTGCAGGAGCAGGCAGTGTCCCAGGTGGACTCGTACCTGGTACAGGTGAGATGCCATTCAAATCCACATTACTTGATATTTGATCATTTAGCAGTGTTCCTGTGGTTTAAAAAGTAGTGCATGGAACTAACAATACTATGTTCCTGCGTCTCCCAGGGAATACATGAACTGATGAAATCCATGTTTTTAAAGCAATACAGTATATATCACTATCACTTTGAACAAAGGGTGTAACATTTATATATATATATATATATATATATATATATATATATATATATATATATATATATATATACAGTGTTGGGGAAAGTTACCTTTAAAAATAATGCATTACAATATTGTGTTACTCCCTAAAAAAAGTAATTACGATTTTGATAAGTTCTTTTTATAGCAAATGTAAAAGCCCTTTCAGACCAAAAAGTGTCATGAATAAACCTCAGGCTGAAGGAAAAGTAAATTCACATCTGTACAATAGAACCCATGAGAAGAAGGTTCAACACTCTTCAACAATGAAAAAACAAAAATAAAACAAAAAACAATGAAGCACAATTGTTCGTTTATCTAAAGGCCTTTGTGCTTATTGGTATGGTTGAATAAAATGGGATTAGATACATTTGTGTTATTTAACATATTTAATTATTGTAGGTTTGCGTCATATTCATAATTCAAAATTCATTTGGATGAATACTAAATCTGTTTTTTTGCGAGTGGGATGAATTAATGCAATTTCACATTTAGGGCCCTATTTTAACGAAACACAAAGTGTAAAGAGCACGGCGCAGGTGCACTCAGGGCGTGTCCAAATCCACTTTTGCTATTTTAATGACGGAAAAATGGTTTGCGCGCCCGGGCGCATGGTCTAAACGGGTTGTCCCTATTCTCTTAATGAGTAATGGGTGTTTTTTGGGCATAACGTGCAATAAACCACTCAGATTCTCATCTTCCATTCCCTTTAAGAGGCAGTTGCACTCGTGACGGATTTGCTATTTACATGGCGGAATTTGGCAAGCGCAAAGACAGAATGTGTCTCCGAGATGAAGCTGCTCATGTGCGTGCAAATAGATTCTGATTGGTGCACACAAATTGTGATTTTCTCGTTTGGTGATTCTGCTTGTTAACATCAGGTGTCTTCAATAATAGTCAATCATAACTCAATTAATTTCTTAATTATCTCATTAATTTCAACTCTGCTTCAGTGTTACTTTTAACACTGCTTCAGAGTTTATATGAGTCCACACTCAGAGTGTTAAATTAACACTGGGTATTTTGCTGTGTATATATACAGTATTTGGTACAATTTTGTAGTTTTTTTAAATCGCATGATTGTCTACGATTAATCGCACTGTTATGCACAAAACTAATAATGCATTCAAAAGTAGTGTATTGTGCACTTTATTTTCATTTAAAAGTATTGCTATATGAACAAAAGTGCAATATGGTTTGCAAACACTTTAAACAAATAAGGTTCTTTTTTCAAATCTTAACTTATAACATTATTGTAATTAAATTAAATATAAAACAAGATTTTTGTCAATGCCAGGACATTAACGTTTTTATAGAAAATATTTAATAGTTTGTTCTAGAAAAACAAGTTATGCTCCAGAGTCCAGAGCCTCGATTATAACATTATAACAGGCATCTTCCTATTAAAGACCTGCAGGATCGCAGGAAACATTGCAGCAGAGTGCACCGCGGGACAACACTTGATGTGCGGGTAGAGACTCATGTGTGCGGGATGCGGGAGAATAATTAGTGTGTGCTCACACTAGACAATCTTAACCGTGCCAAAGCGCATTTGGCCCCAAAAGCCTGATTCGTTTGACTAGTGTGATCGTTACGTTTAGCAGTCCCTGACTGTCCCTGACAGTGAGTGAGCGTTAACCATGCTGGAACACAGATCTTCTGATATGTGGTGCATGATTGGGTGAATATTTATGAGCGGCAAAAGCGATAGATGTGTACAGCAATATATTGTGAGAGGGCCGTGTGTTACCGCATCATACGACTCAAAATAACAAACCACAAAGTTAATAAAACAATGCAGTCCACTGTGCTGAGCAAATGCTTCTCTGCTGTCTTTACGTGCTATCGCTTTCCCATTTATGAAGTTTTGATTACAAGCTCGTGGCATTCTTTTCCGTTAGTGGTTTGTGAATGCTGATGCTTAGCCTAAATAATTTGATCGGGAGCTTTTATGACCCATGATTTGTCTGTTTATTCAAAGCCAATGTGCAACAGACTTATATAATTACAAAAACTGTGTTAACGCGCAATAAAATAATTATCGGCATTAATAAATTAATGCGTTAACGGAATTATAAAGCATTAACTTGACCAGCCCTAATATATATATATACAGTATATATAATTATAAATGTTGGGGTAGTTGGATGGTGGTCTGTGTGTGTGTGGGGGGGGAGTTGTCTGCTGTTATGTCCTCACCAATGTCAAAATCAAACCTATGGCCCTTCTTTGAATAAAAATGCATGCCAAGTGCATTAACAGTCCAAGGTTTTTACACTTTTCTTGAAGGTACGGAGGCACTTAGCTGTCCAACCGTAGACTTCTGATGGAGGATTTGCAGTTAGTTAGTGAAAGGAGGAGGGTGCTCCAGAAACTGATCGGAGCATCAGTGGCTTGGATGTGATGTTTTACACAGAGGTGTAAGACTGAACAGCATTCTGGTACATTTGCATACAAAAGTCTGGATAATGTCCTTTGTGCTCAGTTAGGAAGATTGTGATATTTCTGATATTTTAGTGCACTGTAAAACCCGACAAGTAATCTTAACTCAAACGGTTTGAGTAAACAGATATCCTTAAGTTATGTTAACTCAAACCATTTGAGGAAACCGATTGCCTTAAACCATTTAAGTTGAAAAAACTAACAGTTATGAGTACTCTGAACTTAATTCAGTTGAGTTCATTGAAAGAAGATATACATTGAAATTAAGTAATTAAGTGATTAACTAAGTGCTGATTGAGCATTAGTGATGAACAGCTGCTGTTAACAAACAGAATCACTGAAGAAAAGAGAAACACAAGAACTACTACAACTGACTTCAGACACAGCCTTAGATGAAATCAACTGAAATAAAATACATGAAATCTCTCAAGATCTGATTAAACAACCCCACAAACAGCATCACCAGCTCCACTTATTAATAACCAGACTGACTTTATTTCTGTCAGACGTCTACAGAAGATCTTATTGAGAATGAACTAAGGTTTAGATGTTGATTTATTGTTTCATTTGAAGTAACCATGTTAGAGATCAGTGTTTGCTTTAGTTGGGCTCTTGACCCGTGACTTCAGTCTTTGTGTTTTCTCTGGCTGTTATAACTGTGTGTTTCTGAAACATGTTTCTTGCATCTCAAAAGCCCAGAAGAAATGCCATCAGGTGTTACCCTGTATCTAGGTGTAGGTTGTTATACTTTATATTGGAGATGATAATCATCAATTATTGAATTGTACGGAGTCTAATCTCTGATGAAATAGGTGTTGTGTAATTTGATTGATTATAGTAAAAGTGATTCTGAGAGCCAGTGGTTCTGTGATAATCAGTTAATCTGAATGACTTTTAAAAAGTGTGGTCTTCTACGGTGTCAAACAGTCACACACAGACATCAATAATCAGAATATGAACCTCTACAATGGTGACCATAAAAAAACATGCTGCAATGCATGCTGGGTACTACTGTAGTACAAAACTCATCCATGGCTCCCAGCATGCTCTGCAGAGAAAACACTAAGACAGAAGTCAAGGGTCAAGAGCCCAACTAAAGCAAACACTGATCTCTAACATGGTTACTTCAAATGAAACAATAAATCAACATCTAAACCTTAGTTCATTCTCAATAAGATCTTCTGTAGACGTCTGACAGAAATAAAGTCAGTCTGGTTATTAATAAGTGGAGCTGGTGATGCTGTTTGTGGGGTTGTTTAATCAGATCTTGAGAGATTTCATGTATTTTATTTCAGTTGATTTCATCTAAGGCTGTGTCTGAAGTCAGTTGTAGTAGTTCTTGTGTTTCTCTTTTCTTCAGTGATTCTGTTTGTTAACAGCAGCTGTTCATCACTAATTAACAATCAGCACTTAGTTAATCACTTAATTACTTGAATGCAAAGTTTTAAAACTTTTGGCATTTTCATTGATGTTGCGTTAAATTGATGTACTGACCTGGAAAGAGCTCTATCTTTGCTGGACCATGTTTTTTCCACCCAGGATGATGGTAAGCTGAGATCCAAACACCCATATTAGAATGGTAAGACTGGTGAGAAAAGTTGAACTGCATGTCATCAATGTTGCAGTGCTAAGACAAAATTTTCTATGAGGATAGTAATAGGTCTCTGAGATGTTGTGTATATCACGAAGAGAAGGGGGCCAAGCATCGAGCCCTGAAGTACCCCAGTCGTAATGTATAATCGATGTAATTTAAGACTGCCCTTCAAGATACTCCAAAGGATAGTGTGGAGTGCAGATCATATTATGCAGAGTGTCGAGGATAGACGGGATTATCCTGTGTATTATCAACATGATGTTGTATAAGCTTCATCATTACAATTTCTTACCACAATTAGCAAATTTGATATCAAAGTTCACCTAACAGATGACACTGTACGAAAATATGTCTTTCAACAGCTCAGTGACTGCTATAGCATCAAACTAATGGTACTGTATGTGTTTCAGTAATCTAAACTCCAGACTGAAAGTGATGATAATCTAGGACATTACATCAGTTGTGACATCCTCTGCAGGGACAGTCTTGATTCTGTAACATGACACGCACAGTTTCTCTCAAAATACTGAACATATGGTTGAATTAGCTTTTGTTATGTTACTGGACTGTTGTTAAAGACCATGCGACCATCTTGTTGCAGGTGGAGGGTTTCCAGTAGGTGTGGGTGTGGGAGCTGGTGCTAAACCACCTAAACCAGGTACCAAAATAAAGCATACAAAATTGCAACACAAGTCACAACTCCACACAGCATTTTAGAAGCATCACTAAATTCATTTTCAAAGTTTTTACCCAAGAACAAATGTACTCCCCATGACCATAGATTGACACAGAAGCTTTGTTTAACTGCACATCTTCTCTGCTGGGGAATTGTAAAGGATCTAACAATTCAAAATATTAAATGAGTGAGTTATGATTGTCCTGAGTGTTTCCCATCTAATTCTATCAACAGGCTACGGCTCTTTGGGTACAGGATTAGCACAGCCAGGTGAGGCCCAACATTAACTGGACAAAAAATGATTGCTTCACACAGATCTTAATAAAAGATAGCAAACCCAGCCATAACCATCTGCTAGAATACTTGCCGTATTCACAATACTTCACAGACAGGTGTTTCTCCTGAGAAATATACTGAGAAACTCTTACATTTGTCTCCACTGTTAGTTCAGAAGAGATCTACATGATTTCAGTATGTGCTTAAATTGACCAAGATACTAAAGTCTTTACAATTTCTATGAGATTGGAAGTTATAATGTCTACTAATATTTTCTATCGATTAAGTACTGTGTTTTAGATCAGTTGAGTCACAGCACTAAATCATTTTGGCTTTTCTTCCTACAGGTGGTGTAGCTCCAGGAAGATATGGAGGATATCCACAAACATATCCAGGTAGCATTTTATTGAAATAATCTTAATTCCTATTTTATCTCCATTTGACATTCAGCGCCTCTGTATCAGACTAGTAGACAAATATTTCAAGTTTCAAGAGCCATTGCTTGTTTCATAAAGGTCTCAGTAGTCTTTAGCTCCAAGTAATGAGCTGTTTATAACAGAGGATCAGAAGATGTGGAATAGATTATGAACAGGAACAGGAAGAAAATATAGTTTTATTCACACACATACTATCACAGCTATTCACATAAGGCTGATAATCACAGTACGTTCACTGCTGTTCTGATACAGCAATGGGTCTGTGGCTACATCGCAGGCATTGATTACCATATTTGTACAACCACAGTTTTCTACAAATACCATGGTTAGACTATGGTTAGTAAACTACAATAACCATGGCTTTTTTGGCTTCATTTGTAGTAAAACCATGGTTATTTTTCATAAGAGAGAAGAGGGTGGGGACTGTTCCTCAGTTACTCCAGCAACAACAAACCCATCATATCTATTGAGGAGCACGAGGAAGATATATCAAAAGAGTTCTTTTAATGCTCAAGGGAGAATAAGGGCACATCCAACACAAATCTCGAAACATCAGAACTTAACATCAATACATCACATTAATAGCGGACAAGGAGGAACTAAACCGGTTTTTAAACACAAGGAAAGTAATAATGGGAATGGAAACAGGAGGATGTCAAAACAAGGAATGGAACATGAACAAAATAGGGAAACACAAAAGGAACAAAAAGTCCATGACCGTGACAATGTGTACATTCTCAAAAAAGACAATTTGGGCTTTTACTTTGCAGATCTTTTTCATGAATTCACAGCACCGTTAAACAGTAAGGAAGTTTTGAAATTGTAGGCAAAAAAGCATAATAGGACCTCTTTTAACAAAATGTCCTGACACATAATAAGCTGAAAAAAGTCATTGAACATTGCAGAAGGACATGTTGACTGCTGAAATCTGCTCGCTATTAAAAGCGTTGACTTGAAGTACAAATATCATACAAAGTGTATTTGCTTTCTGACCATAATGCCAGTCCCACCGTTTGCTAATACTCACACCCAAGCTGCTGTCATAATACATGCTGTTATGTCTTAGCTATTATATAATCACAACATAGAGGCGCATGGTGGCTTTATTATTATTTCCGTCCAGATGCTGTTAGTCACAGCTGGTCGTAAATCTCCTGCTGGAACTGATGCTGTCTGTTGGTTTACTCACAGTTCCTGTAGGCATCTATTTCTTACATAATTAGACACAATGCCACATTTCTCTTAGTGGCTCATGTGATTAGAAAAGCTCATAATAATAAATCAGTGATTTCTTGTGTTTATAGGAGGATATGGAGCAGGACTGTCACTACAACAAGGTAAAAACTCTTACAAGCCTTAAAAGATCACTGGAAGATTCAGCAGAATGAAAGTAAGCTGCTAAATGAAAGTAAAACAAAGTATCATAAAATTCATCCATACAACTCAGGCACTATTTTCCAAACCCTTTGAACTCATACAATAGCTTAGTGCATTAATTTCAAATATGGAGCTTCAACAGGAGAAAAGCCTGTACATCAGTTCTGAAACTTTTCAGTTAATGCAAACTTTCTTGACAGTACGTGTGAAGAAAGAGTACGATTAGCAGTGTTAGCACATCCAGCGTTATACTTACATTGATGCATATGGCAGACTTTTTCTTAACCAGTTCAACTTGCATTGCAATCAAGGTGCAGATTTCAGCAGTACTTGTTTAATATGTATTTCATGTGTGCTTCTTTCCTCAGCCAAAGCAGCCAAATACGGAGGTGGACTGACGGGATTCCTGGGAGCAGGTTATCAAGGTACGAGAGTCTGAGGTGAACCGATGAGACAGAATTAATCCTGCCACCACATAATCACTGCTCGCATTTCTGATGTCCTCAACTAAATGTCCTGATCCTAAATCCCACCAAACACCAGCCTACTTCTGAAGTTTGCATTTACATGATTCGCTGAACATATGTGAGTTTATACAGCGGATCCTCACGGCTGGACATCTTAAAGTAGTCGAGATTCCCCAGAGGATCACTCTGCGTTCGGATATGGGTCAGGCACATTTCTGATGGATGAAATTTGTTTACATTTTTTTCTTGTTATATATCAAGAAATGATATCGATACAAGGGATAATTCACCCAAGAATGAAAACTGTCATCATCCTCATTCAAACCCACCCTTCTCTGACCCAGCTGGAGATGTTTGTTCTGCAGTGTTTCATGTGTGATCAGGTGTTGTCTGTGGTGTTGTTCTGCAGGAGGAGCCGGCTGCCAAGGAAAATACTGCGGGAGGAGGAGAAAGTAAAGGATCTCTTGAGATGTGAAGTGACCTCAAGAAACGTGGTGCTACTGCATGCTCCAGAATGTACTTTTGATACTCAAACAATCAATCCCAACATGCACAAGTGTTATGTTTTGTACTAATCGTAAATATCTGTAACAAATCCAAGATCCCTGAAACATCTAGTGTTTTGTGAAAATAATTCCAATCCTTATGGCACATTCCATCTTGTTACTGTTTCCTATTATAACCGGGTTGATTAGCTGGCACTGCTGTTGTGTAACTGTCAACGTTTTAACCACGACCTCTAATTTGTGGATGTTCCCGAGACCATCCGAAGCTCTTTTGCTCAGTTGCAGTCATGATCTCACACTCTAGACTCTTAAAGTAATGCCATTTCTTGCCTGCACATCATCATCCAGCGTCCTCTCAACACATCAGCGGTGCAGGTTTAGAGTAAGTGAACGCGTCAGACTGCTGATTAAATACTTCACATCTTACTATGCTTCTCACCTTCCAGCAGCTTTACGATTACAGTCCTTTATGGGTGTCACTCTCACACACGCTAGTTATATTTTGCATGAAGAAACTTCAGCCTGTTTTATGTAGGCAGTTAAACACATATTCAGCTAAAATTTAAAGATATCTGGTACTTCAATTATTTGTAATTATTAATTGTTCTCTGTGACAATATTTTAGTTTCATTACTGTAAAACAGTATGCTAAAAAAGTGTCTTATTTAAAAGTATGTATAAATACTTTTATAATAAACTTATTTTCATTTCTAACATTATTTTCATTTTCTTCATGAAAATATAATTTCTTGTAATTTTGCGATGAAATGTGGCCCGTGACATGTTCTTGCCACATTTTGTGAGATTCACCCCCTCTGGAGGACTTAGGCTTTCATGAAGCATCAGTGAGTGTCTTCAGTTTGAATGTCATCTCCTGATTTGAGACACTTTAGAAAGGGTGCTTTTGTAAACATGCCATGATAATATGCATGTTACTAGCATAGAAATACATATTAGGCTAAGAGAGCTTTGTGAACGACAGAAGGTCTGACAGGGACAGTGTGCGGCTCGATCGCAGCATTCATTCTTACACACTGTGTGAAGTATGAAGAGCTCTGCTCTGATTATGCTGAGAACAAGCAGAAGTGAATGATGCCTTACGTCTAATATCAATCATCTGTTTTGGATCCGTCAAACTGAAAGTAACTCTGTAAAATAGTAAGCATAGTTCTGACTAGTACATTATGTATGTTTAAAGCTGTAAGATTAAAAGATGTGCTTATGTTTTTCCCTGTTTGACCAAGAATGTGTTTATTTAATCTTTAATATATATCATACACTTACAGTGGATTGGATCATTTAACAAGAGGTTACTTTGCCTTATGTTGTTGTGAACCATTTGAACTTGACATGTTGACCAATTATCGAGTTTGTACACATCATATGACAGTAACTTCTTTGCTTTAAATAGCTTCAGCATTGTAGTCATTGTGGAACTGTGTGTGCTATTTTAAGATGTGTCTCTGTGTGTGAAGGCGATGTATGTAAATCCCCTCAACGTGTGTGTGTGTGTGTGTGTGTGTCCAGAGAGCCTCCCCAGCCAATGTATTATCAAACATATAATGTGTCAGTTTTTACAATACTCAGTTGATACTGTTTTTGGATCCATCTGGAGACACTTTATCATGTCTCAGTGTACCTGGTGCTGTATTTGACCTGCCTGTGAGCCCTACCAGGTCTTCTCTATTGTGCCGTGGGATTTCCATCTTATTTAAATAAAGGGGCGGGGCTGTTGCACTTTTCCACAACCTATATCCTGACTAGTTCCCGGAAGTCCCGGCTTTTACCTGCTCTAGTGAAAAAAAAGAAATAAAATATACCCCCAACACGCATTTATTGGTGTGCATGATTGTGTAAAATGATAAACACACACTGTGATTATGAATGTTGGGTCATGTCTAAAACGCCCTTAGCTGTTCTGAGATCAGATCACTGTGAAGCACAGCTTCATGTGGCTTATTCCCTTAGTAAAACACTTTACCCACATAAATTTAAAAAAATAAAAACAGCAACTGCTTATTAAAGTAATGAGGTCCCAGGCATGGGTTTGCAGAGTATTTTGTCCAAAGAGGCCCAGGCATTCAAAATCAAGTGCGGGAGCTTTTATAAAACAATTTACAGAATTAGATCCAGCAGTCTGAGTGTATGACTCATAAATCCAATATTCTATATTCACAACAAACAAGCAAACTAACTAACTAAAAACATCTAAAAAAAATAATCTGTGACATCTTTAAACAGGTGCTTTATATTTCAATGAAACAAGACTCTGTTGTTTGTTCTTAAAAATATGACATTTTCCAAGATAAAAGCAATTTAAAAGTCCAGATGGATACATCATGCGCGCACACATCACCGCGCTCCCGCTATGATTCCAGGGATAGTGTTCGGTTGCCCGTTTTCCCGGTGTCTGTCCAGCAGGAATGCTACTATGGCGAAGGCTGCGCGCGCTCAGAGGTTCGTCGGGAAGCGCCCAGGCGCGCGACCTGTGAGGAAAGCTTCGCGCTCCCGCACCTCTCCTGCGCATTCCCGCCCACCAACCGACTCCGAGGCTCAGCTAATGAGACAGCAGAGTAACGGTGCGTGTGTAATATTCATGAGGCGAGCCCTCGCCATAGTAGGTCTGATTCCATCGGCCGCATTTCTCCAGTGTGTCTTACCGCGGAAGGGCTTCTGTTGCGGCGCTCCCGGTCTGAGGCTTGAATGAGGTTGATGCTGCTCTGCTGCACCTGGAAGGCCGAACGCATGGGAGAGGAGGAAGGTTAGTCTGTCTTCTGGATCGCGTTAATAGAGTATGTGTATGAAGCGCATCTTCATCAGACGTCGTGAGGATGCTGCGCCTCTCTGATGCGGTCTGTCTGCTCTGCGCACAACAACAGCACCTGCTTTTGATTGATGACACTTAATATCCGCCGTGAGGCTGCGTGATGTGTTACTGTAGCTCGCGCGCTGTCCTGCTGCAGTAGTGCGCGCACACGCGTGCGGGAAACATGCGCTCATTAGGGCTCAACTGTAAACTGTCCCGTTCACTTGTGTTCATTTCTGACTCACGTCACGGCAGCTGTTAGATTTCAAGGTCTGGGTTTGTTGATATTGGTTCTCAAACGTACCATTACCATGTTTATGTTTGTCTACTATGGTTTTTAGCGCGTGATGAAGTATTGTTAATATTTTTAGGTAATAATAATAATAATAATAATAATAACTTGTTGAAACTTCAGTCTGTCCATAAAGGGTCATATTGAGGACACCAGAAATCATTTAAATCTATTAGTACCTGAAATTCCAATGAAAATCAACTCGTAATCAACTTGTAAAATTTGAAGTAGCCAGAAAGTCTGGGAATGTGCAGTGGTTCAGTAATGCTCCAGTACTTACAGATACACCTGTTCACATGCTATTCCAGAGCACTCTTTGTTAGGTCCAGAGTGCCATGGTAAGTGTTTTTGTTTATATTTTGCATATTTTATGTGATGTTATCTTGGAAAATGACAAACGGCTCTTCCTGTGTTCATCTGCCCTCATGTGAAGTAAATGTGTGTGCGGTATTACAGGAAACTGGGCTGAATGTGTGTGTGTGTGTGTGTGTGTGTGTGTGTGTGTGTGTGTGTGTGTGTGTGTGTGTGTGTGTGTGTGTGTGTGTGAGAGAGCTGCAGCCGGCTAACACCTGTGTGTGTGTGTGTGTGTGTGTGTGTGTGTGTGTGTGTGTGTGTGTGTGTGTGTGTGTGTGTGTGTGTGTGTGAGAGACACTCACCCATGGATGTGTGAATGAGGTTTGATCTGTCACACACCTGTCATCGACTCGCTCTCTGCCACAGTCCAGACATTCCTCCAGTTTATCCATGAATCACACAGAGATGAATATAGAGATGAATACAGGACAGTTTGTCTACTCAGGACAACCCAGTAACCTCAAACCGAGTGTTTGTTTGACTCTGGTAGATGCTGTCCAGAATCTCACACAAGAGAACAGATGCTCAAAGCCTAAGTACATTTGACAAAAGTGATGTGACATTCAGCCAAGTATGGCGACCCATACTCAGAATTTGTGCTCTGCATTTAACCCATCCGAAGTGCACACACACACACACACACACACACACACACACACACACACACACACACACACACACACACACACACACACACACACACACACACACACACACACACACACACGGAGCAGTGTTCATCATTTATGCTGCAGCACCCGGGGAGCAGTTGGGGGTTCAGTGTCTTGCTCAAGGGCAGCTCTATCATGGTATTACCGGCCCGAGACTCAAACCCACAACCCTAGGGTTAGGAGTCAAACTCTCTAACCAATAGGCCATGACTTCCCACAACTTCCCTTTATTGTTATTATATCATTTATTTATTTATAGTGCAGAAAGCTGATTTTTAGCAAAGTCTTGAGTGTTTGTTTGACTGGGTTTCAGAAGCTCTGCTACAGTGACCTGTCCAATATTACAGTTATTTTTTTTATTAAAAGTTGAGTTTGTCAGGGAAACGTCAGAGCCTCATCTCCTCCTCATCAGTTCATCTGTGTGATTTCTGACAGTATTCAGTAACTTTTCAAAAAGGTGAAGGAAAACCAAATCTTTTTAATGCATTGTTGTTGTGCAAAAACACCTTTAGTCATAGTAAAAGAACAGAGATTTTATTTATAAACTGAATTTATATGTGACATTTAACACAAGTAAAGTCATTGCAATTGTTGTAAGGTAGAATTTCATTGAAGCTCAACAGGTTACGGGGAACCAGAATACATAAATCTAGCAGCTGATAATAAAACACAGGGAAATCAGGGCTTAAAAACACAAGAGATGACAAGGAAACAAGGGACACCTGGAGACAATCAAGGGCAACCAATAAGAAAAACAAACTACAAAATTACTACAAACTGGCACAGGAGACCCCAAAGACAAGAACTACAGCAGTCCAAACATAAATGGCAAAATCAGAAGCATATCCCTGTTGGAAAAAGAGCTGGTTAGGGATGTTTTGGAGCATGGCAGCTGGTTTAAACTGGTCCTAAGAAACTAGCTCCAGCTCATAACCACCTTATAACCAGATCAACCAGCTGCCATGCTTCAAAACAACCCTAACCAGCATCTGCTCTTTTACCAACAGGGATGAAGGTCTCTCGCGAATGAAACACTGTTAAAGGGATCGCTCACCCAACATGAGGAATCATTCACTCACCCTAGAGTTGCTCCAAACCTGTATGATGATTTCCTGTTTCTGTTGAACACAAAATATATTTTGAAGAATGTGTGTGAGTTGAAGTGAAGTAATGTGTGGCCAAGTATGGTGACCCTTACTCAGAATTTGTGCTCTGTATTTAACCCATCCAAGTGCACACACACAGCAGTGAACACACACACATCCAAGTGCACACACACAGCAGTGAACACACACACACACACATCCAAGTGCACACACACAGCAGTGAACACACACACATCCAAGTGCACACACACAGCGGTGAACACACACACAGCGGTGAACACACACCCATCCAAGTGCATACACACAGCAGTGAACACACACATGCAGTGGACACACACAGACACAACACACACACAGCAGTGAACACACACACAGCGGTGAACACACACACAGCGGTGAACACACACCCATCCAAGTGCATACACACAGAGCAGTGAACACACACCCATCCAAGTGCACACACACAGCAGTGAACACACACCCATCCAAGTGCATACAAACAGCAGTGAACACACACCCATCCAAGTGCACACACACAGCGGTGAACACACACCCATCCAAGTGCACACACACAGCGGTGAACACACACCCATCCAAGTGCACACACACAGCAGTGAACACACACCCATCCAAGTGCACACACACAGCAGTGAACACACACCCATCCAAGTGCATACACACAGCAGTGAACACACACCCATCCAAGTGCACACACACAGCGGTGAACACACACACAGTGGTGAACACACACCCATCCAAGTGCATACACACAGCAGTGAACACACACCCATCCAAGTGCACACACACAGCGGTGAACACACACACAGCGGTGAACACACACCCATCCAAGTGCACACACACAGCAGTGAACACACACACATGCAGTGGACACACACAGACACAACACACACACAGCAGCAAACACACACCCATCCAAGTGCACACACACAGCGGTGAACACACACACAGCAGTGAACACACACACATCCAAGTGCACACACACAGCGGTGAACACACACACAGCGGTGAACACACACCCATCCAAGTGCATACACACAGCAGTGAACACACACCCATCCAAGTGCACACACACAGCGGTGAACACACACACAGCAGTGAACACACACACATCCAAGTGCACACACACAGCAGTGAACACACACACATGCAGTGGACACACACAGACACAACACACACACAGCAGTGAACACACACACATGCAGTGGACAAACAGCAGTGAACACACACACATGCAGTGGACACACACAGACGCAACACACACACAGCAGCGAACACACACACATCCAAGTGCACACACACAGCAGTGAACACACACACATGCAGTGGACACACACAGCAGTGAACACACACACATGCAGTGAACACACACAACAGTGAACACACACACATGCAGTGGACACACACAGACACAACACACACACAGCAGCGAACACACACACATCCAAGTGCACACACACAGCAGTGAACACACACAGCAGTGAACACACACACATCCAAGTGCACACACACAGCAGTGAACACACACATGCAGTGGACACACACAGACACAACACACACACAGCAGCGAACACACACACATCCAAGTGCACACACACAGCAGTGAACACACACACATGCAGTGGACACACACAGCAGTGAACACACACACATGCAGTGAACACACACAACAGTGAACACACACACATGCAGTGGACACACACAGCAGTGGACACACACACATGCAGTTAACACACACAGCAGTGAACACACACACATGCAGTGAACACACACAGCAGTGAACACACGCACATGCAGTGAACACACACACATGCAGTGAACACACACAACAGTGAACACACACACACATGCAGTGGACACACACAGCAGTGAACACACACACATGCAGTGAACACACACACATGCAGTGGACACACACACATGCAGTGGACACACAGCAGTGAACACACACACATGCAGTGAACACACACAGCAGTGGACACACACACATGCAGTGGACACACACAGCAGTGAACACACACACATGCAGTGAACACACACACATGCAGTGGACACACACAACAGTGAACACACACACAACAGTGAACACACACACATGCAGTGGACACACACAGCAGTGAACACACACACAACAGTGAACACACACACATGCAGTGGACACACACAGCAGTGAACACACACACATGCAGTGGACACACACAGCAGTGAACACACACACAGCAGTGAACACACACACAACAGTGAACACACACACATGCAGTGGACACACACAGCAGTGAACACACACACAACAGTGAACACACACACATGCAGTGGACACACACACCAGTGAACACACACACATGCAGTGGACACACACACATGCAGTGAACACACACACACATGCAGTGGACACACACACATGCAGTGAACACACACACATGCAGTGGACACACACAGCAGTGAACACACACACATGCAGTGGACACACACAGCAGTGAACACACACACATGCAGTGGACACACACAGCAGTGAACACACACACATGCAGTGAACACACACACATGCAGTGAACACACACACATGCAGTGGACACACACAACAGTGAACACACACACAACAGTGAAAACACACACATGCAGTGGACACACACAGCAGTGAACACACACACATGCAGTGGACACACACAACAGTGAACACACACACAACAGTGAACACACACACATGCAGTGGACACACAGCAGTGAACACACACACATGCAGTGGACACACACAGCAGTGAACACACACACATGCAGTGGACACACACAGCAGTGAACACACACACATGCAGTGGACACACACAGCAGTGAACACACACACATGCAGTGGACACACACAGCAGTGAACACACACACATGCAGTGGACACACACAACAGTGAACACACACACATGCAGTGGACACACACAGCAGTGAACACACACACACATGCAGTGGACACACACAGCAGTGAACACACACACATGCAGTGGATACACACAACAGTGAACACATACACATGCAGTGGACACACACAGCAGTGAACACACACACATGCAGTGGACACACACAGCAGTGAACACACACACATGCAGTGAACACACACACATGCAGTGGACACACACACATGCAGTGGACACACAGCAGTGAACACACACACATGCAGTGAACACACACAGCAGTGGACACACACACATGCAGTGGACACACACAGCAGTGAACACACACACATGCAGTGAACACACACACATGCAGTGGACACACACAACAGTGAACACACACACAACAGTGAACACACACACATGCAGTGGACACACACAGCAGTGAACACACACACAACAGTGAACACACACACATGCAGTGGACACACACAGCAGTGAACACACACACATGCAGTGGACACACACAGCAGTGAACACACACACAGCAGTGAACACACACACAACAGTGAACACACACACATGCAGTGGACACACACAGCAGTGAACACACACACAACAGTGAACACACACACATGCAGTGGACACACACACCAGTGAACACACACACATGCAGTGGACACACACACATGCAGTGAACACACACACACATGCAGTGGACACACACACATGCAGTGAACACACACACATGCAGTGGACACACACAGCAGTGAACACACACACATGCAGTGGACACACACAGCAGTGAACACACACACATGCAGTGGACACACACAGCAGTGAACACACACACATGCAGTGAACACACACACATGCAGTGAACACACACACATGCAGTGGACACACACAACAGTGAACACACACACAACAGTGAAAACACACACATGCAGTGGACACACACAGCAGTGAACACACACACATGCAGTGGACACACACAACAGTGAACACACACACAACAGTGAACACACACACATGCAGTGGACACACAGCAGTGAACACACACACATGCAGTGGACACACACAGCAGTGAACACACACACATGCAGTGGACACACACAGCAGTGAACACACACACATGCAGTGGACACACACAGCAGTGAACACACACACATGCAGTGGACACACACAGCAGTGAACACACACACATGCAGTGGACACACACAACAGTGAACACACACACATGCAGTGGACACACACAGCAGTGAACACACACACACATGCAGTGGACACACACAGCAGTGAACACACACACATGCAGTGGATACACACAACAGTGAACACATACACATGCAGTGGACACACACAGCAGTGAACACACACACATGCAGTGGACACACACAGCAGTGAACACACACACATGCAGTGGACATATGGGGTCCAGTTCTTGCTCAAGGGTCTCACTTCAGTTGTGGTGTTGAACATGGAAGAGAGCGCTGGTCATACACCCCCCCCCCCACAACAATCCCTGCCGGACCTGAGACTCAAACCTGTGGGTTATAAGTCTGACTCACTAACCATTAGGCCACGACTGCCCCTAAAGTCATGTCAGTCACTAAACAGTAACTTGTTCCAACTGACTCCCAGATTTTGAGATGATCAGCAATGGTTAACAGCCCTGAAACCTGAGAGCAGTCTTTCCTGTGGATAATGCACAATTTGTGTTTTTGATAAGAAGTATATGTTGCACATGTGTGAGCTGACGTGAGTGTGTTGTGTCTGTGTGTGCAGCCGGTGGCAGGTTGCCGGAGTGTGCGGGCTGCAGACAGCACATCTGTGATGAGCAGTACCTACAGGCCCTGGACACGGACTGGCACACGCTGTGTTTCAGGTAAGAGCTCTCTCTCTCTCGTGTGTCTGGAGGAGCCAGCCGTGAGCGTGACAGGACACTGTTGTTCTGACCTGGAGCTCATCTTTCTGAGTTTGCATATCACCGAAGCTGTTTGCATTGCTTCCTGAACCGCTTTTCAGTAGGGCTGCTTCTACACAATCTACACGACTTTGACAAGACTTGTGAATTTAGAGTCCAAATGATAAGATTAAAAAAGAATAAAATAAAATAAAAAACTCTGTACCACAACATAAGGGTACAAACCTTGTCTTGCTTGTCACTGACTCACTGACTCCATCAGAGCAGTACATGTTTACATGCTGATAAAAACATCCGGGATGGTGGGCAAGTCCAGAGAAATGTTGATTATAAATGCCATTCAATAGGAAATACATTTCATTTGATACCATGTTTATCAATAAAATGAACAAAATAAATAAATATAACTTGGTTTGTTCTAATAACCCGAATGTTTGTGTTCTTATTAGAGTTTTAAGACATTGCTAGCTAATTTGAGTTTCCTGTCATTTTTTTTTCTTCACTCACTATGTAGGCAGCACACAGCGATTTGAAACCGCACTAGTGTGTTCTTTTGCTCTGCATGTGTTTTTTATTAAACCATTCTCAAATCCCTCAGTTACTCAGGTACAGTATGGACATTGAAGCTGAAAGGTCCTCAGAGTCAGACTAATGCTGAGGGACTCATTCTTGCCCTAGCAGAAGGAGTAAGACGCTTACAGGACAGATAAGCGGCTCTCAGTATTGAACAGAGCTGCTTTTGTCTTTGTTTGCTAAGTTCACCTCTTGTTTTGGGTTTTTTCTTTATAATTGCTTCTTTCCCAATAATCCGTCAGGCAATTGTTTGGTCAGCTGTTTGTCCGTGCTGATGGGGAGAATCCCAACACATTTCAGCACATGATAGTGATTGATTATAACTGGAAGCTTTTTGTCAAAATGTGCTCAGGTTAATGCAATCGATCTGAGATTGGGAAAAACACTGAGTTGCACAATTCTTTTCAACAACAGTGTATAAGGCCGTTTCATCATCAGTGGCAGTGGAGGAAAACACTCATAATAGCTCATTGTGTGACTCTGAACAAGCGTGTGTGGGATCTAGTGGTATTTCTGTGAGTAGAGATGACTGTTAAAAGCCCCCACACAGCTCAGTGTTCATGTGTTTTCACACTACAGAGTGTTAAAGTAGCATTGAAGCAGTGCTGGGGTTATGAACATAATTGTGATGATTGAGCTTTAATGATGAACCGCTCAAACACAGTTAAAACAACCAATTTAACGTTACCACCAAAACATCAAGGGTCAATAGCCCAACAAAATGAAACACTGATCTCAATGATGGTGATTTCAAGTTAAACAGCATAACATCTAAACCTCTGTTAATTCTCAATAAGAGCTTCTCTAGACGTCTGACAGAAATAAAGTCAAAGATCATAAAGGCTAATGATGAGAAACTGGTAAAGCTGTTTTATGAGTTATTTAATCAGATCTTGAGAAATGTGATATCTTTTATTTCGGTTGATTTCATCTTCGTCTGTGTCTGAAGTCAGTTGTAGTTCTTGTGTTTCTCTTTTCTTCAGTGATTCTGCTGGTTCACAGCAGCTGTTCATCATTAATGCTCAATCAGCACATAATTATCTTCTTAACTCCAGCACTGCTTCAATGCTACAATGCTAAACTTTGCTGTGAACTATTACATAAATCTTACCTGTTTCATTCACGTATGACTGACGCATATGAATCAGATTAAATTTATTGATTTCTTTTATGATAAAACTATGTAATCTAAATGGATGAAAATTTGTTATGTAATTGAATTACATACAATTTTAATTTAGACTGAAACATTTTTTGAGTGTACTTGATTTTTAATGTCCTTAAAGGGTTAGTTCACCCAAAAATTAATAACTCATCCTCATGTCGTTCCAAACCCGTAAGACCTCTGTTTATCTTCTGAACACAGTTTAAGATATTTTAGATTTAGTCTGAGAGCTCTCAGTCCCTCCATTGAAGCTGTGTGTACGGTCTACTGTCCATGTCCAGAAAGGTAAGAAAAACATCATCAAAGTAGTCCATGTGACATCAGAGGGTCAGTTAGAATATTTTGAAGCATCAAAAATACATTTTGGTCGAAAAATAGCAAATAAATATGACTTTATTCAGCATTGTCTTCTCTTCCGTGTCTTTTTTGAGCACATTCACATCAACATAGTTTTTGCTATTTTTGGACCAAAATGTATTTTTGTTGCTTCAAAATATTCTAACTGACCCTCTGATGTCACATGGACTACTTTGATGATGTTTTTCTTACCTTTCTGGACATGGACAGTAGACCGTACACACAGCTTCAATGGAGGGACTGAGAGCTCTCGGACTAAATCTAAAATATCTTAAACTGTGTTCAGAAGATAAACAGAGGTCTTACGGGTTTGGAACGACATGAGGGTAAGTTATTAATTACATAATTTTAATATTTGGTTGAACTAACCCTTTGTGTATGTCATACACTGATTAAACTACTGATAATTGCTGATAATTCAAGTATGCAAACAAGTGTGTTGCCAAATAGAAATATACAATATAAAAACAGAGGTCACATTGGGCAAAATGTGTTAGCATTTACATTGTTTAAAGTGCTACGGCAGCGGGGAAGATTCATTAACATTATGTTTAGTTTTCAAATAAAACCTAGCCCATTCAGATGATAATGCACAAAAATGGACACGTTCAAGCATTTCATAGGCTTAAACTGCCCTTTTAATGCAGCTTTAGTTCTTAAACAATGGACAATCATTACCTACATATGATATTCATTTTCAAAAATAAATGCTAAAATTCAGCATTAGTAACCACCTTCATTCATGTGCATACTCGAGCTCCGAGGATCTCCTGTTCTTGTGAATTCACTAGGTGTGTTTACATGGACACTTTTTGCTTCCATCGGATTTAATTCATTCTGATTGACGAATCCAAATGTAGTGTTTACATGAACGCTGAATAAAGTGATCGGGTTTATACGCGCGTTTATATGTCACAAGCTTCTGATCGGATTCACTCTTTTCACATGCGCACACTGCATAAATATACAGTTTCCCGCAGCTGTCGCATGCTGTTTTAAAAAGCACACATGATATTTATCTACTTTGGGTCCTAATTAGGCGACGACCAGCACATGAACTGTTGTGCTGCTTAACGTTACTTAAAAAAAAGGTGTAAAAGTGTCCCTTCCCGCACCCAAAACTAGTCGTCTGTTGAAGAGAGTCTTAAACAAGGACTGGTGGAACGTGGTCCTGTGCAACTTCACATACACTGAGTGAAAGGGGAGATTTATAATGACAGGACACTTATTTATGACACTTTATTCTCCAGGAAGAACAGCTTGTTCCACGCGTCATACATCATTACGCTATGTCTACGTCACTGCGCATGCGCAGTACTTTCCATTTTCGGTTCTCAATCCGATAAAGTGTTTACATGTCCTCTTGCTCGGATTACAAAAGAGATTAGCCACCCCTTACAATCTGATCGAAATTTTAGTCGGATCGAACCGATTCAATCCGATTGACGTGTTTACATGTGAATTTTTTTATTCTGATTGTTCTTCTAGTCCTATTATGATCGGATTAGTAGTGTCCATGTAAACGCAGCTAAAGAGACTCGCTCTGACCTAATCAGTTGAATCAGTGAGTTTTTACTGGAGAACACCTGCAATCCGCTCAGTTCAGTTTGCGAATGATTCATTCAGTGTTATTCGTGAACCTATTTACTAGGCTCATTGAAAAGATTCAGTTTGTTCTAGACACGTGCCGGTATTCGGTAATGCGATGTATCACGGTAATGAATATGCAAGATATTATTATCGTGGGCACTTCTAAATAACGTGAATAATTATACATTATAAATTATTCCGAATTTGGGATACATTTTAAGAATACTTTTCCCATCAATTAGTCAAAATGCACAACACCGCGGTATGCTGATTGAAAGAGTGCCCTCTGATGTAAACAAGCATGAGAAGCACATGATGAATACGTGAGAGACTCTGAATGAAAGCACATTCACTCTCTGACAGCAGATGGCGCTAAACTGCAGAAAATACAGCCGTTACCCTGGAAACTCCATAAATATAACTACTTTCTAAAATGTATTTAAATAGCTTTGATTTGCGGATTTGCTATGGTGTTCATCACAGTGCCAAATACTTAAATATTTAGACTTAATAGGCTATTTATTTTCAAACTTTTTTTTTTTTTACATTTTAATCTGGACTTCAGCATGCCCTAGATATTGTTTGAAAGTTTTTAATTCATTATTGTTCATTCTTTATTGTTATTCACTTTACATTAGGGCTTCATTAGTTAACATTAGTTCATTAATTAGTTGACATAAACTGCCAATGAAAAATTCTTCTGAACATTCATTAATCTTAGGTATTCTGATATTTAATAACCTGTTGTTAAAATCGAAAGTTGTATTTTTTAACACAGATTAATAACTTCTGTAGCAAATGTAGCTCTTGCTCATTGTGAATGTTAATGCATTAATTAAGGTTAACTAATGAGGTCTTATTGTAAAGTGATACCCATGGGTCTTTATAGTTCTTCTGCACTTTAATCTGTGTAAAAATTTAACTTTATATTTTTTTATTTGGCTTTATTGTATTTCAATATTAAGTGTTTTTTTTATATAAGTTATTAAACCTGCTAGACTGTCTTATGACCACTTTTTTAAACTAAATTTCAATACCGTGATAATACACGTAAATCTCGTGTGTGACAATTTCTCAACGAATAACAATGATTTTATGAAATGTAGTGGAGTAAAAAGTACAATGTTATGATTTGGAATGTAGTGAAGTAAAAGTTTCCCAAAATAAAAATACTCCAGTGAAGTACAGATACTTTGAAAATTGTAGACTGATTGACAACTTCCATTATAATCAAAAATCTGTCTATGCTGCACTATTAATCTTATATTTACATTGTGTTTAAACTGAAATGATTCGTGAGTGCAAAGCAGAGCTGACACAGAACAAACTCTGGTGTATTGAGTGGATTCTGACTTAAACACTTCTGACTGCTCATTACATTCACGCGCTCCACAAACATGTCTGTGATTGGACGCTGCAGAAACATTTTGTAAATAGAAACCGTTGATGGCCTTCACACAAATACACATGGGAGCGTTTGAAAGCAGCTGCTTATCAACGGGTAACGGCTTGCGTTTTTAATTTGTATCAAAGTACAGGTGTCTTTGAAATCAGTTATTTTGAATAAAGTGTTTTCCAGCCGTTTATGAAGAGCACTGGTCATGTTTGCCTGGACCAGAGCTCAAGCAGACAGTCAGAGGTCTGTGTGTGAAATGCCTCACCGCGTCATCTCTTCCCTGACAACAGCGGATTTGCTCTTGTTTTCTGGTGTGTCACATTGTAGTCGGTCACTGAGTCACAAAGCTTTAACCAAATGCAGAAGCTGAACTTCCCTATTGTGCTGAAACTGAGATCTGCAGACCTGAGGTCATGTGTGAGACTGAGAGCCGGTGATTTTCCATCACGTCTGTCATTGTCCAAGCACACTTTAATCTAGCGGATGAAGGATCAGTTCTTATTTGCTTCCTCAGAACAGTCCAGATCTGCTTAGGTGCCCCGTGATTGAGCGAATGGTCAGATCTGTTAGCGCAGCTGCCGTGAGCATTAGGCAGTCTAATCATCAGCTCTGATCACGAGCTAATAATTGCATCAGTGTGAGGTGATTAGCTGCGTTGTGTTTTATGTGAGGCGATTCTTGCGGTTTGCATGCAGCCTGTGTCAGTTGAGAGACCTGTGGAAATTACCCAACATTTTGGGTTTAACACTTTCATTTGCTCTTTTGATATCATTCTGTCAGAGTTCTTGCAAATACCAAATGTTTGAGGCAAATGTCTGATTCAAACAGCAGTTAAAGACATCAGAGTACTTGAGTCTTGAATGTTTATAATCCATTTGTGTGATTTTGCCTGACTTTGTGCACTTGTGTTATGATGTTTAATATTGCACCAAGTAGGAATTGTTCCTGGATCAAAATATGTGTTGGACAAGAGCTTCAACACCAGGCTTAGTGAAAGTTAAAGCTGGAGGCTTGTAAAATATTTTTGGTGATTCTTCAGTGATTTTAGTGATTGTTGATATTAGGGTTGGGGATTTAATTGACATCATAACGAATCACTCATGTGACTGTCAGCTAAATATGGATTCATAACACAACTCCACTATCAGGAACAAAGCTTTGTAGCCCTGGTAAAACATTTCTGTTTGTTATATATTAGGGAGGGATTTGAGGGCTTGAACAGCATCCCTGAGGATGTCAATGTCAATGTCAATGTCACCTTTATTTATATAGCGCTTTAAACAAAATACATTGCGTCAAAGCAACTGAACAACATTCATTAGGAAAACAGTGTCAATAATGCAAAAATGAGAGTTAAAGGCAGTTCATCATTGGATTCAGTTATGTCATCTCTGTTCAGTTAAATAGTGTCTGTGCATTTATTTGCAATCAAGTCAACGATATCGCTGTAGATGAAGTGTCCCCAACTAAGCAAGCCAGAGGCGACAGCGGCAAGGAACCGAAACTCCATCGGTGACAGAATGGAGGAAAAAAACCTTGGGAGAAACCAGGCTCAGTTGGGGGGCCAGTTCTCCTCTGACCAGACGAAACCAGTAGTTCAATTCCAGGCTGCAGCAAAGTCAGATTGTGCAGAAGAATCATCTGTTTCCTGTGGTCTTGTCCTGGTGCTCCTCTGAGACAAGGTCTTTACAGGGGATCTGTATCTGGGGCTCTAGTTGTCCTGGTCTCCGCTGTCTTTCAGGGATGTAGAGGTCCTTTCTAGGTGCTGATCCAGCATCTGGTCTGGATACGTACTGGATCCGGGTGACTGCAGTGACCCTCTGATCTGGACACAGACTGGATCTGGTGGCCACGGTGACCTCGGAACAAGAGAGAAACAGACAAATATTAGCGTAGATGCCATTCTTCTAATGATGTAGCAAGTACATAGGTTGTTATGGGAAGTGTTTCCGGTTCCGGTTTACCTAATTAATGCAGCCTAAAAATCCTTTAACGGATTTGGATAATAAAAGCATATTAGTATGTTATGTGTAAGCCAGGTTAAAGAGATGGGTCTTTAATCTAGATTTAAACTGCAAGAGTGTGTCTGCCTCCCGAACAATGTTAGGTAGGTTATTCCAGAGTTTGGGCGCCAAATAGGAAAAGGATCTGCCGCCTGCAGTTGATTTTGATATTCTAGGTATTATCAAATTGCCTGAGTTTTGAGAACGTAGCCGACGTAGAGGATTATAATGTAAAAGGAGCTCATTCAAATACTGAGGTGCTAAACCATTCAGGGCTTTATAAGTAATAAGCAATATTTTAAAATCTATGCGATGCTTGATAGGGAGCCAGTGCAGTGTTGACAGGACCGGGCTAATATGGTCATACTTCCTGGTTCTAGTAAGAACTCTTGCTGCTGCATTTTGGACTAGCTGTAGTTTGTTTACTAAGCGTGCAGAACAACCACCCAATAAAGCATTACAATAATCTAACCTTGAGGTCATAAATGCATGGATTAACATTTCTGCATTTGACATTGAGAGCATAGGCCGTAATTTAGATATATTTTTGAGATGGAAAAATGCAGTTTTACAAATGCTAGAAACGTGGCTTTCTAAGGAAAGATTGCGATCAAATAGCACACCTAGGTTCCTAACTGATGACGAAGAATTGACAGAGCAACCATCAAGTCTTAGACAGTGTTCTAGGTTATTACAAGCAGAGTTTTTAGGTCCTATAATTAACACCTCTGTTTTTTCAGAATTTAGCAGTAAGAAATTACTCGTCATCCAGTTTTTTATATCGACTATGCAATCCATTAGTTTTTCAAATTGGTGTGTTTCACCGGGCTGCGAAGAAATATAGAGCTGAGTATCATCAGCATAACAGTGAAAGCTAACACCATGTTTTCTGATGATATCTCCCAAGGGTAACATATAAAGCGTGAAGAGTAGCGGCCCTAGTACTGAGCCTTGAGGTACTCCATACTGCACTTGTGATCGATAGGATACATCTTCATTCACTGCTACGAACTGATGGCGGTCATATAAGTACGATTTAAACCATGCTAATGCACTTCCACTGATGCCAACAAAGTATTCAAGTCTATGCAAAAGAATATTGTGGTCAATTGTGTCAAACGCAGCACTAAGATCCAATAAAACTAATAGAGAGATACACCCACGATCAGATGATAAGAGCAGATCATTTGTAACTCTAAGAAGAGCAGTCTCAGTACTATGATACGGTCTAAATCCTGACTGGAAATCCTCACATATACCATTTTTCTCTAAGAAGGAATATAATTGTGTGGATACCACCTTTTCTAGTATCTTGGACAGAAAAGGGAGATTCGAGATTGGTCTATAATTAACTAGTTCTTTGGGGTCAAGTTGTGTTTTTTTGATGAGAGGCTTAATATCAGCCAGTTTGAAGGTTTTGGGGACATGTCCTAATGACAATGAGGAATTAATAATAGTCAGAAGAGGATCTATGACTTCTGGAAGCACCTCTTTCAGGAGCTTAGATGGTATAGGGTCTAACATACATGTTGTTGGTTTAGATGATTTAACAAGTTTATACAATTCTTCCTCTCCTATAGTAGAGAATGAGTGGAACTGTTCCTCAGGGGGTCTATAGTGCACTGTCTTATGCGATACTGTAGCTGACGGCTGAATGGTTGCAATTTTATCTCTAATAGTATCGATTTTAGAAGTAAAGTAGTTCATAAAGTCATTACTGCTGTGGTGTTGGGAAATGTCAACACTTGTTGAGGCTTTATTTTTCGTTAATTTAGCCACTGTATTGAATAAATACCTGGGGTTATGTTTGTTTTCTTCTAAAAGAGAAGAAAAGTAATCGGATCTAGCAGTTTTTAATGCTTTTCTGTAGGATATGTTACTTTCCCGCCAAGCAATACGAAATACCTGTAGTTTTGTTTTCCTCCAGCTGCGCTCCATTTTTCGGGCTGCTCTCTTTAGGGTGCGAGTATGCTCATTATACCATGGTGTCAAACTGTTTTCCTTAACCTTCCTTAAGCGTAAAGGAGCAACTTTATTTAAAGTGCTAGAAAAGAGAGAGTCCATAGTTTCTGTTACATCATCAAGTTGTTCTGAGGTTTTGGATATGCTAAGGAATTTGGATACATCAGGAAGATAACTTAAAAAGCAGTCTTTTGTGTTAGAAGTGATGGTTCTTCCATACTTGTAACAAGAAGTAGAATTTACAATTTTGGCTATATGAAGTTTGCAAAGAACTAAATAATGATCTGAGATATCATCACTTGGCTGAATAATTTCAACACCATCAACATCAATTCCATGTGACAGTATTAAATCTAGAGTATGATTTCGACAATGAGTAGGTCCTGAAACGTGTTGTCTAACACCAATAGAGTTCAGAATGTCTATAAATGCTGATCCCAATGCATCGTTTTCATTATCAACATGGATATTAAAATCACCAACTATTAAAACTTTATCTGCAGCCAGAACTAACTCGGATGTAAAATCACCAAACTCTTTAATAAAGTCTGTATGGTGCCCTGGTGGCCTGTATACAGTAGCCAGTACAAATATAACAGGGGATTTATCATTAACATTTGTTTCTCTGGATAATGTTATATGAAGTACCATTACTTCAAACGAGTTATACTTGAAGCCTGCCCTCTGAGAAATCCTGAAAACGTTGTTATAAATTGAAGCAACACCTCCACCTTTGCCTTTTAGACGCGGCTCATGTTTATAACAGTAATCTTGGGGGGTGGACTCATTTAAAATAATGTAATCATCAGGTTTTAGCCAGGTTTCTGTCAAACAGAGTACATCTATATTATGATCAGTGATCATATTATTTACAAAAAGTGTTTTCGTAGAAAGGGATCTGATATTCAATAAGCCAAGCTTTATCATTTGTTTATCCATATTGCTTCTGTTTTTTATTTGTTGAACCTCAATTAAATTATTAATCTTAACTTGGTTTGGACGTTTTTTGTTTTTTCTAGTTCGGGGAACAGACACAGTCTCTATAGTGTGATATCTAGGTGAAAGAGTCTCTATGTGCTGAGAATTAACTGACCTCTGTGATGGGAGGCAGCTAGCAGACGGTCGGTTTAGCCAGTCTGTCTGCTTCCTGACCTGGGCCCCAGTTAGTCAAGTATAAACACTAAGACTATTTGCCATATTTCTAGAGAGAAGAGTGGCGCCACCCCAGGAGGGATGAAGACCATCTCTTTTAAACAGGTCAGGTCTGCCCCAAAAGCTCGTCCAATTGTCTATGAAACCTATGTTATTCTGTGGGCACCACTTAGACATCCAGCCATTGAGTGATGACAATCTGCTATGCATCTCATCACCACGGTAAGCAGGGAGGGGACCAGAGCATATTACAGTGTCTGACAGTGTCTGAGGATGTGCCATCTCCCTCTGATTTATGAGGTCACTTGGTTAATGGTTAGGGGTTGGTTAAGAAATGTAAGGTATAGAGAACATGAATGTTGTCCCAGGACCAATAAAACAGTTTATATCCAGAGACACACCCATCCTGCTGGGCGGAATAACGGTCAGTGTTTTCATTGGCACATCCTTTGTTCTGCAAAGTCAGCAAAAGCATTTCCATTGGCTTTGGAAATTGGCACGATAGTGAACCGTCTCAGTGCCGAGTCTGAGCTGCCGAGACGAAGGACATTTGGGAAGGACATCCGGTCCGAGGGAAAGAGAGGACTGTGGGGGTTTCAGTTTTTTCAGTTAATTTTTTTTTCTCTGAGGTATAGTTCTGGTGGGATTGTAAGTCATGGGCTGTCATTGCAGTCTAAATGGTTAAAGAATTCATTGTCTACTGCGATCCAGACAAACGCGAGTGACAGTGAGTGAAGAATGCTGGTGGAAAACAGCTTTACGCCCTGCTTTATTTGGAGGGCTGTGAGTTGTCCCTTGGGTGGGAAAACACAGTTTTCCGTGGAAGACATAAACAGAGCTTTAATTTCATGGGAAAATATCTCTAATGAAGAATGCTGAGTTCCCCAACTATCAGCAGGGGTCAAAATCACTCGACTTCCCATGAGAAACTAATCAGAGCTGATGAAGAAAACCTAGACTTTTATAACGTGGTTTAAAACAGCATTCATCACGCTGAAAACATCAGATGAGAAATATAATAAAGCTTTCTGAGTAGTTACTAGAGTGACTGATATTGGGCGACTGATCAATGCGGCTTGGCTGCCAGCTGATATTCAGGATTGGAGTTTTGTTCTAATGCTAGAATGAGCTATAATAAAGATGATGCCGGACTTAGACAACACCAGTAATACAGTCTTACAGCTGGCTTTATTAGAGCATCTGTACTACACAGACACCATGTCATTTCCCCCTAAAAAATGATACCAGCCCAGCCCAGTTCATTATTTCCAGCAATAACCTCTCACCTTAAATCAGCTCCATGTTGTAGGTGTTAAACGCATTGCAGCTAGAATACTTCCAGTGTTTTCCAATGACATAATGAGCTTTCTGACAGCGGCGATCCCCTCGGAGCCCTGCTTCCTCCTGAGCTTTCTTTCTTACGTTCAGGGAGTTTTTCCCTGCCGTCGTTGCCTTGTTTTTGTTCCCAAAAGGGTTTCAGCTCAAATCTGCTCTGTAATGCTGCTCTGTGGTAATTGCCATAGTTAAAAACAACAGCATGTAAATGAATTGAGTTTGCACCCATGCTGCTGGAAAAGTGTTGTGAGAATCTCAGGGACCCGGGAGAATCAATCCATCAGTCAAATGGAGATGTTTCTTGTGTTGTGTTCAGTAAGTTAGTGGTTTATCATCATCGCAGGAGGTCAGGCCTCAACACTAGAAATAAAGCATCAGGATTGAAACCCTAAAGTCATCATAGTTGGATGATGATGATGGAAGTCAAGAATGACTCAGACAGGCCTTCGAAATCGATTCATCATGAGTTCAAAGCTTGTTTTTGGCTTTTAAGATGAATTAAAAAGACTCTGCTCACACCAGTCTCTCATTTGTCAGATGGACTACGATGCATGGTCACAGGAGCTATGTATATTTCTCTTTCATGATTATGCACTGTCCTGCCTTTCTTTCTTATCACATTTGATTCAGCAAGAGACTGGGTTCGGAGATTCAGTAGGGGCGCAGGAAACATTGTCAAGAGTCAAGAGTTGATGGAAGTGCTCGATTCCCGATCCTAACATACGGTAATGTCTGATGTCTGGCTGGGGAAGTACAGGAGGAAATGATGGGCTGGTGCTTTGTGTTTCAGCACAGGTCAGATCAGCTGACCCGAAACCCGTCTGAGGAACTACATGTGCTGCTTCACTGTCATTCACACACATCACGTTCAACAGTCAGAAAGATCACACAAAGCAGCTCTGATGGCGTTCCAGTATCGCAGAGGAAGGTAAGGGAGTTTGACTGAATAAACACAACAACTCCAATATGTACAGCACTAAATATGGCTCTGTGGCAGTAACGCTGTCATATGGTTCGTTGATATATACGGTTAAAAGGTTTTGGATGCTTAAGCCATACTTAAAAATGTGTGACTGTTATTGCATTAAAACTGATGATTTTAGTGGATATATGAGCAGCACAGTACTTCTGCTCTCAGATTTGTCTGAACAGTTTATCTGTTGTTTTATCTTTTAAAAGTATCATACTTCTTTTTATCAAGTGCCTTCCTTTAAAAAGTGCTATATTTATTTAAAGTATTTCATGTGGTTGATATTTTGCTGATGCAGTGTTTTTATTTCATCACTTATTTAAAAGCTTTAGAAACATAAAATATGTAGGAATCCTATCATTATTATTTTCAATAAGCTGCGCAAATCCAAGCTGATAATGAAAGTGGATTTGCGTAGCTTGTCAGTAAACAACAGCTCTGTGTAGTAACAGCTGCTCTATGTGAAATCACACACTTGATGGTATTTACCACTGATTACAGAACCAGCTTTACTGATGAGATGCGCATTAATTATCGCCCGATATATATTGTGCACCCCTATAATAAAGTTAGATTTTTACCCTTAAATAGATATATATAGGGCTGGGACAACGCGTCGAGGTCATCGATGACGTCGACGCAAAAAATACGTCAACGCAAAATATGCGCATCGATTCGTCGACCTGTTTTTATTTCTCTAAAAAAAGTTTGCAAAACGTTTACCTTATGTGCGCTGAATATACGCGATGGCCGGATCAACATTCTGTCCAACGTTATATAACCAATCCAGGGGTTTTTCTGCATTTATCTTTTTTTTTGGCGGCTGTCAAAGCGTTATTTGATCGGTGAGTGACAGTGACAGTGACAGGGCGCGTACGAGAGAGAGAGCCCCGGCTGCGCGCGCACTCACAGTCTTCAAACTACACGAGCGCTTCTTGCTCTCTCTCTCTTGTGCATATTAATCAAAATCATTAAACACGATAGAAAAAGGGCGGAACGCCAAAGTTTCACGCGTGCTCGCGCACTCACAGTCTTCAAACTACACGAGCGCTTCTTGCTCTCTCTATCTTGTGCATATTAACCAAAATCATTAGACACGATAGAAAAAGGGCGAAACACCAAAGTTTCAAGCGTGCTCGCGCACTCACAGCCTTCAAACTACATGAGCGCTGTCTTGCTCTCTCTCTCTCTCCCTCCCTCCCTCGTGCATATTAACCAAAATCATTAAACACGATAGAAAAGGGCAGAACGCCAAAGTTTCACGTGGAGCATTCGGAGATTTTTTTTTCTCCATGACAGGCTGCTGGCTCCCACTGTTAATTTTTATTTTTTATTTTTTGTAAAAGCACTCTCTGTATTAGCTTAAAGCCCTCAAGTTTACATTTACATACTGTATTCTTTCAATTGCTCTAAACAAGTATTTTGGGTGACCTTTTTTATTGAATGCTAGAAATCAAGTTGTTATTTTCATTTGAAAGAAGAACTTTTTTCAGTAAGCTAGGCCCTATGTGTTCAGTAAGCTTGTTTCAGTAAGCTATGTGTTTTCAAGGTTTCAAGGTTTTATTGAATGCTATCTCTATACAAGTGCAAAGTAATGCATTCTTAGTCAGTCTTTTATTTTGTAATTTTAAGAGCAATAAACATATATTGCAATGTTAAGGAATTGATGTTTTTTTCATTCAGATATGTAAATCAACAATTGTTAGTAAAATTGTTAGTAGTCAATTAATGGGGAGATAATCAAAATCAAATCGGTCTGAAAAATTAATCGTTAGATTAATCGATGCATCGAAAAAATAATCGCTAGATTAATCGTTTAAAAATAATCGCTAGATTAATCGTTTAAAAAATAATCGTTTATCCCAGCCCCAGATATATATTTTAGATCACTAAACAAAGAATGTGCAGTGACAGTAACTCATTGGTGCACTATAGTGTAACCATATCCATTTCTCAAAGATATAAGCAGTATTAAGAAAAAAGTAATTTTATTTAGGGGCCAAGCACCGAAGGTATGTAGGCACCTATTGTATCCGTTGCCGTTATTCTTCTTCTTCTTCCGTTACTGATGTTGATAGATTCCTTGGATCATGCCGACAACATCGATACCAATTTTGCCATACTTGACCGAACTTGGGGTGGTGTTGGCGCAGTGGATAAGACAGATAGATGCCTTTGGTGTGAGAGACCCGGGTTTGAATCCACTGTGAGACCCCAATGTGTCCCTGAGCAAGACACTTAACCCCTAGTTGCTCCAGAGGCGTGTGACCTCTGACATATATAGCAATTGTAAGTCACTTTAGATAAAAGCGTCAGCTAAATGAATAAATGTAAATGTAACTTCCTGTCCGCCATTTTGATTCATGTTGAAAACTCCTCCTAGACCGTTTTCCGATTTCCAAATTTACCAAATTTGACGCGGATCATCTTCATACCCCCCTGGCAAAATAAGTTATGGATTTCGTGTTGATATATGAAACAGTTCTCATTTAGCACATCAACAAATTTGTTGTAAGTATGCCAAAATACATCTGAGGTTGTATCTCTGCAAAGCTTGGACATATTTACACCAAACTTTGCATGTGCCATTGTCACCTCAAACTGGTCACGCCACATCAATTTGCTAACAGCGCCACCTGTTGGTCTGGAGTAATAAACTATTTATTAATTCTTAATTATGCTAAAATTCTAATAACCTTTGATTGTATTGACCTATTGTAATGAAACTGCTCTCAAAATATTCCTTTGGTCATGGTGACAACATACATATAAATTATGTCATAATAAGCCAAACTTCCTGTCGGCCATTTTGATTTATTCCGTTATATTTTTTGCACCCCATTAACTGTTGGTCCGATCTTCACCTAAATCGAGTCAAATCATCTTCAGACTGTGCTGACAAAATATGATTGATTTCGTGTGGATAGATGGAACTGTTTTTGTACAGCGCTGCTACACATTTTAGGCATGGTGACAAAATGATTCTAAGGCTATATCTCTTCAAAGCTTTGACATAATGACAACAAACTTTGTGTGTGCCATTGTCACCTCACACAGAACACACCAAATGATTTGATTACAGCGCCACCGGTTGGTCAAAAGAGATTAGCCATTTAATCATATTACTAGTGGTCGTAATTATGATTTTTCAGCCATTTAAATTACAATCATCCTAAAGTTGCTTTTATTAATCGTTGCATTTTGTCTTATGCTCCATGCCATGCTTAGCTCCTCAATTTGCCGCTGGAGTGCTTGGCCCCAAAATTGCTGATTGCAGCTATATTTTATTCAAATTTTTATCATATTTACTTGCTTGATCAGTGTCTTTTGCCTTATTTGGCTCAGTTGGGCTTTAAGGCTCTTGAATTAGCAGAAATAATTTGGTGAAGTCATATTCAGCTGTGAGTACAGCAGTAGTAGATTAGTTCATCTGTTAAGACGATGAATCTTGTTCATACACAAATGATTTAGGTTTTCGATGCTGTCGAAGTGTAAGTATTGTGTTTTTCAGTGTCTGTGCACTTGTGGCTGAAAAACACTGGTGATCTTGGCACTGTAAAGACCTTCAAAGAATGAGATCTTCATCTAATATCTTCAAAAAAAAAAATCTAATAAAATAAAACAAAATAAAACAAAGCATGGTACTGTCCCATAAAAAAGTGCCCTTGGTGCTGTGTGTTGAGCATCAGTCAGACAGGAAGTGTGTGTTTGTTTGAGGGGAAGGGAGGAGAGGTCATGAGGTCACAGATTGAACACAGCACAGGAAGTGCTCTCTCTCTCTCACACACACACATGCACACTCAGCAACGGACCCGTGTGGCTTGCTGTAGAGATGAGCAGAGTCCTGAGCGTTCAGACATGAGCGGTCCTCCAGCAGTCCATCAGAAGGTGCGAGCGCTCCGGGGACACATGATCTCCTGCAGAAACCAGCGCTACCGCCGCGTTATAGGCACAGAGTAAGACCTTCAGATTTGTGTGTGCATGGAGTAGAGCTGCCCGTGTGATTCGGATTGTGTGGAATTATTAAAGTAATGAACTCTATTATTTCATTTTATCAGTCATTGAGAGGCAATCTTTCTGTTGAAGTCGTTTTCGAATGACCGTTGCGTCTCATGATCAGTTAAGAAGGGTGTGTGTAACCGGTAGTTTCACTTCCATTTTTTCCAGCAAACAGTGTTTCAGTCGGATGTGGTTGTGTGTGATGACTGTCTCTTAAACCTTGTATAGTTTTTGATACAGGACTGCATTGTGACTGGTGTGACAGTGTCGTTTTTACTGCTGCAGTCTTTCAGAACAGAAGCTTTGCTTTGTGACACAGCATCAGGGCTGTGAGACATACAGTAGACGGACATGCAGCAATCACTTATAGTTTCTGCCAACATCTGGACCACTCTTCATTTCTGGTGTTTTGCATTGTAGGAATGTGCTAGTATAACTGATGGGGTTATTAGGAGACTTTCAAATTAGGAGCAGTAACACATGAATACTGATAAAATTGACTAAACAATAAGATTGTACATGCTACAAGTGAATCTAGGCATCATAATATTGTAATATGCAAGGATAGATACATATTCATCTTGAATTCTCCTTAAAAATGTGTTTTGTTAAGTGGAGAGTCTTTTTGCATGCTGTGACACTTTTTTATTGCACAAGTGTGTGTGTTTGTGTGTGTGTGTGTGTGTGTGTGTGGTCTGAAACAAGTATGGTCAATAAACATGCATCATTATGTGCTAGTAGGAATGAAAATGCAGGCATAATTAAAGAAACAGCAGCAGGAGTGTGTGTGTGTGTGTTGAGATGCGTGAGCACAGAGTGCTTGTTGCAGATCTTAGCAATGCAAAGATTTGGTTTTTGATTTCATTATTCACATTATTCATAACCATTCAGGATGTGTTTATGATGAACAATGACTGATAGTTTTCTCTGCACACACAGATTTGATGGGAGTACACATGTAGTTAGAGAGTCTCGTGCTGCCTGTGTAGTTAGTTGAAATAATATTTCAGTAGTTTCCCATGCTAATGTGAGGTCATTTCAGGCTGTGATTGCTATGCATGTTTTTCTTTTCTCCATCCTGGAGAAAATTCCAGATTTTTCTGACAAACACCAGAGTTGTGTGGTAATTCCCACCTGAATCGCTGTTGTTGAGAGACACTTAAGGCCATTCACACCAAGCACGATAACTATAAAGATAACGATAAAGATATAGTTCTAAAAATCGTTCTCAATATTAAAGAATAGCGAAGTCCACACCACAACTATAACGATAAAGGCAAAGAGAAACGATACGTTGGAATCACTTTCAGAACAATTTTTTTTTCTGATGAACGATAAAAACATTGCCAACCAATCAGAATCAACCCCCAACCCTCATCCCCCCCCCACCCCTTATGGAGGCCCTGGGACCAGGACATGTGCAAACCATCACAACACACAGCGTCACCTTTTTTTTCTTTATATTTCAGTGAACCACAGCAGCACAGTTATGTTTAACTACGTGATTGTACTGATCTGTGCTGGGGATGAGTGCCATTCCTCAAAAAAATCTAAACGCATCTAATTTTAGTTTCTGGTCAATGGGCAAAATGTTTAGAGATCTGATTAAAATTTAAGAGGTACATTTGGCACAAAAACAAGGCTGTTTGTCACCCAAACAACATCAGATCCATGATGAAGCACAGTGGTGCAAACATCACACTATACATGTGGAATGACTTGTTGTAGTCAGTCTTGATTACAGAACCTGTCCAGTCAAACTGTATTATTAGTAGTATTTTTAGTGTAGAGTCGTGATGTGTCCTTATCAACAGAGATGGATCTGCTTACGTCTGACACATCGGTTTAAAACTACACAACCCTTCATTATAAAATCCACAGCTCACGTCTTGGAGAAATCTGGGTGTATTTTTGATTGGGATTTTACAAAACAAGTTAATAGTGGTGAAAACTAGTTTCTACTACTTAAGGTTAATGCTCTCATGTAGTGTTTTAGAGACGATCATCTATGGTTTTATCATCATTATATCAGGTTGTAATGTTGTGCATGTAGGAATTTCTCAGTCATTGGTGAATCAGTCACAGCTTGTTCAAAATGCTGCTTCTTGAAGAAGCACTTTTATATCTTGGCCTTTGAGTCTTATTTTTGGAGAGACCTAAAAATCAGTTTTTCTTTCTTCTGATGCTGTGTCTTTGTTTGGTTTTTAGATCGTACTGTAGCATGCTGGGCTGCTCTTGTAGTCTGTCGAGCGTTTGATGTTCGCTGTGATCGCAGGCACTGTTAGAATATGAATATGCAAATATCCATCTCTACACACCAATCAGTGATTACCATGTTTGCATGTCTTGATGGTGGATGGTTTGTGTAATATAAGTGTTCTGCTTTAATCGTTACATCATGTCATTTACACCATGTGTACACTGAAAGCCAGTGATCATCAAGCCGAACTGTATTACATCACGTCTACACTGGAACCAAGAGGAGTGACGAAACCAGAGCACTTCTGAAACAGTGTAGATATATTTCACTGAGTCTCATCTCTGTACACTAGATGCTGCTGTTTAGATATAAACAGAAATACACTGAATCTCTAAATAAAGGTCAGTGTTGTGCAGCGGCTCATTTGTCTTCTGTGGGATCAGATCCAGATCTTGGTTGAACTGTGAGGGCAGGTCATTCTTGCTCCATACTGATGGAATGAGAACCAGGGCAATGCATTCTGGGAAGTGCTTAGTAAGCACAAAGAAAGCGCTGGCATGCAAAACCATTCCCACATGACACCCTCAAAATGCAAAACACATCTAATGGTGTTAAAGAGACCCAGAGACCAGCACACAATGTGAGAAAACAGCAGGCAAATCACCATTCATGCTGCTCTTACAGTGAAGCTTGAAGTCTGGTTTATCATTTGTTTGATGAGAGGAATCTGAACATAGGGTTTATACCAATTAAGTTACATAAAAAAGAAGGGAAATACTAATTTTTTTATCCCTGAACATGTTAGAATGACACAGAACTACTTGGTTTCATTTTTTTAATGTTAAAAATGTTTAATGTTTTTATAAGACTTTTATAGGAAACTGAGCTTCACATGCTAAAAACCGTCCAATAATGTGCTGTTTTGCACTAATGAGATTTCGTTTCATGTCTTGGTGTTTTAGAGGTGTTTTAGGTATGTCAGAAATGACTGGGTTTGTTTTGTAGACCAGCAGTATTGAGTCACTTTTTTATTCTCATACAAATGAACATTTTCTGATGATGTCATTTTTTTGGTGTTGCTAGTAATAGTACCTTTGGGGGAATTCTGTTTGAGTGGGTTTCAACATGCATTTTCACATAGCCAAATAATACAACATAATAAAAACACAAAAGTGACATCCCTCTAGCAAACGTCACTCAGTTGGTCTTCAGAGAATGTCAAAATCTGGTTGTTTTGTGGAGCACTTACTGTAAATGGGTGTTTTTTTTCCAGCTCCCCTGAGTCGTATGAGCTTTCATGACAAATAGACAACTTTCCCTGGTGGGACAGCTCTGTGTTTGTGGTTACTGGTGAGTCGAAGTGAAACTGATACTCAACACAGTTGGTCTTTTCATGCTGTTACGGGACCTGCTGCTCTCACTGAGGACCCGGCTGATGTCGGAAACTCATCAGGACAGGCCAATGGACGGTTTTGAGGTTTTGAGGGAAGTGTGTGTTGATGGAGTAACACTGAACCCCTCACAGAGCTGTGAAGCTCAAGTACAGCTATAAACAGACCTGGTGTTTGAGTGTGAAGGAATGAGGAAACAGCAGTTTATCTAGAGGGCTGCTTGCCTTATCTAAGCCTTTCGCTTTTTACTGCATCCCTTACTCAACATTACCATAGTTACACCAAAACACTGTAGGAACTGCAGTCATTGTGACTAGAGTAAACCTGCGGGGATGGGACATTACTCACCACTGTATTGTCTATGCTTTTACTTTAGTAACAATGAATGTAAACTTTGCTTACTATGGTAAATGTGAAGGAGACCCATGGAATGAAACACATTTTATTAACCATGTTCATATTCCTGACCCTAACGTAATGATTATGTCTAGAAATCAATCAATATTTATTTATAACCATCACTGATTATTTGTGTTTATATGTCCAATAACCAATCTGCAGAAATTAGTATAGAATATATTTCAGGTCTCAACTGTAGCTCCGCTTACATGTGGCGTTCCCCAAGGTTCCATCTTGGGCCCGACTTTTTTTTCACTCTATTGTTACCTCTAGATTCGATTTCTTAGGAGGCATGGAGTGTGACACTCAAATCTTCTCTGACTCTTCTGCTTGTCTAAACAATATATGGTCTTGGATGTCCTCAAATTTATTACGATCTAAGTGCGAGTAAAACGGCAGCAATTGTGTTTGGGCCCTCTGTGGGTAAGGAAACTACTGTTAATGTTGCAAATCTTCACTCTTACATTAAACTGAATGTAAATAATCTGGTGAATAAAAGTTTAAGTCAAGTGAAACTTATATCTAGAGTAAAGTGTTTTCTATCCCCCAAAGATCTTGAAAGAGTTACACATGCTTTTGTTCTAATTCTTTATACGCTGGACTAGACTTGTGCCGGTATTCGGTAAAGCGCAATATATTACAGTAATGAATATGCACGATATTGTTATCGTGGGCACTTATAATTACCGCAAATAATTATATATTACAAATTATTCAGAATTTATATATACTATATTTTGAGCACTTTTTAAAACAAAATTTCAATACCGTGATAATACCGTTTACCGTGATGAAAGCATGAGCAATTAATCGCATCAGGAAAATTTGATACTGGCATATCCCTACGCTGGACTATCCCAAAAAGAAAATCCTCAGGGATGGGAGCATGTCCAAACAGCAAGCTGAAGTCAAGTGTTCTGGTGTTCTTACCCCGGATCAGTAGAAGAGCGCTGAATGAAGTGCTCATCTCATGTAGGAGATGTGCTGTGATGAAGCGATAGAGAGGTTGACTTCCTCACTCCGGCTCTAATGGAGAGATCTGAGCCGGTGAAGTCAGACAGATCGAGGAGCGATTCACAGCATCCGGTCTTTCTTCGCTTTCATCATTTGCGGCCGATAAGAGAGCCCTGGGGATCAAGGCATGGATTACCCGGCATCCCCCGCACCTACCAAACGCTTTCCTGTTCTCAACGGTCTAATGGAGAGGCCCTCATTGACAAATACATCACTCTCATTCAGAACCATGCTTTATGTGCGTTAGCTGAGGGAAGCTTGACTTTTTTTACTGTTGCTTAGTGATTCAACCAAACCTGAACACAAAGTGTTAAACTACCACCCACAACGTTTGTGCTCCAGACATGAATGATTCCTTACATTGACTTGATTTATTTTATTTTACTTCCATTTTACACAGCAGATTTGGGCCTTGGCTTACATTGAACAAGCTCACAGCAAACTGCACTCTTTCTGAAGATGATGTCTTGGTTTGACTGCTGTGACACTTTCTATATCTGTAGTTTGTGAGGGGAAACCGTGTTCTGCGGCTGTGGTTTGTCAAACTCTTGCTGTTATTTTCAGCACTGCATCTGCGATTATAAAGAAGTATGAACCCACTGAAACAGGCTGCTTCTCTCCCTAAAGACTGGTGCATTATGGCACACATCAGTATTCTTTGGCCTTCCCAGTTCAGTACAATAGGAACGCTGCAGTTCTTCCTTCTTCTTCTAAAATAATCCGCTTTATTTGCATTCTGTGAGGACACATACATTAGCTGTCGCCTGGTAAACAGGAATTAGTTTACTAAAGCCTTTTAACGTGGTTACTCAACAGTCTATAGAGCCATTGTTATCAGGACAAATGCGTTTCCTTGTCTCACATGAATACAGTGACGCTTCAAGTTCAGTTTACAGTACTTCCTTATTGACAGGGTAACAAGGCAAAATATGAGCTTGAATACATTTGCTTTTACATGTATTCCTTCAGCAGATGCTTTTATCCAAAGTGTTTTGAGGAATGAGGAATACAAGAAGTGATTTCAGCATCATCCAGAATAATGCACACTAGATCAGGGAGAGATCCGTCTGTCTGAAGGGTCAGAGGAACTACAGCAAATACTCCACACTTCATTCTCTTTGGCTAAAACAACCCGCAAGTGCATAGATGCAGTATTATTGAAAATTTCTACTTAAAAAAATACTTCTGTAATGTGTCAAAGTTCAGAGGTGAGATCTGGTGGATAGCATTTCTATTTTGCCTTGCTTGAGTTCATTGTGTTCTCAAATAAGTCGTGTGGTGTGTATGCGAGAAGGTAAAGCCTCTTCTTCACTGTGATGTGATGATATGATGCACATAATAGATACTCTCTACTAGGACTAGTAGTTGTACAGATTAACAGCTCACTCAGCACTTTTTGTAATAATGAGTTAAATCCATGTGCGCAGGCGTGAGTTGGAGGCTTCGGTCAGGTGTTTGGCCTCCATTCAGAGGTTGTGACGGAGGTTCAGAGGTCATTGAGCGGCAGATGGTCATTAATGAGCTGGACTCCCTCAGGCTCTCATCAGATCAATCCTCGTTCACACACAGAGGATAGTGTGGTATCTGCGTCTGGCTGCTGTTATGACACACACACACACACACCATGGGTGATCTGACATCATGCCAATGCTTGTGTGTTTCAGTCAGCTCATCTCAAACATGTTACAGAGTTATAGCTGTATCAGCACGTTCTTTGCTGGTCTTATTCATTAGATTATTAAACATAGTTGAAGCTGCGGATGCTGACCGGTCTATCCATCCGTAACAGGACTGTACATGACAATGTACATTTCAATAACACCTCTAGATCCTCTTTTGTTAGAACGGCACCAATCGATTTGATTTTTTTAATGTCTTCATGATGATTGTCATCCTTGATATTTTTTTAAAAGCGCTTAAGGCTCTTGAAGCTGTGCTGTATTGTGAATCTGTTGCGTATCATGACTGTAATCCCATTGAAACACAACCTCTCATACCATATTGCCTTATTCTAGTTAAATGAAGCTGTTACCAAACAAACCTCAGAATTTCACAGGATGACAGTCATTTCAGTTGAGATCTTTTTGTCCAATCTCAGGTCTGATATTAAAGAAGTAGTAAAACAGGCAGAGACAAAGTTTCAATGATCAGGGAAAATAGATAACATATTTTCATTGAATGAGGACAGCAGAATGTTATTAGTACATGAATTTGATCCGAATTATGACCTTTGCCCTTGTGTTTGTTCTGCAGGTGCTGTGAGTGCGGCGCGTCTCTCTCACACTGGTACTATGAGAAGGACGGCCGTCTCTTCTGTAAGAAGGACTACTGGGCTAAATTTGGGGAGTTGTGTCATGGTTGCTCAGAGCCCATCACCACTGGACTCATCATGGTGAGTCCAAATGGTCAGAAACTTAATCTGTGTGTCTCTCCTCACCCCACAGTCCTGCTGTCCATCCTGCGGTTTCTCACAGCCGCTCCAGTTACATGGTCCTGCTGAGCGATTCTCCATTCACACATTCATTACTGCTGCCGTATCACACATGAGCAAATCAACAGCACTCCTGTTTACATTCATGAAAGAGCTGCCATCTATAATTCAGACACAGAGCTCAAGAAGGGCACGTTTGTGTGGCCTCTTGTTTTAATGCATTCACTGCTGTTTATTTGACAGGAATCATTTACATATGTGTTTTCACTAAAAGGTTAGTTCACCCAAAAATGAAAATTAGCCCATAAATTACTCACCCTGAAGTCATCCTAGGTGTATATAACTTTCTTCTTTCAGACAAATCCAGTCAGAGTTATATTACAAAATGTCTAATCTTTCAAGCTGTTTAATGGCACTCAGCAGGTGTGGTATGCATCAGTCCAAAAGAAGTGAAATAAAATGCCCATCCTTAATAAAAAGTGTCTCACACGGCTCCAGGGGTGATCAAAAGCCTCCTGTAGCGAACTGATGCATTTTTGCAAAAAAATAAATAAATAACCAATTTAAAACATAATAATCACTTGCGCTTGCACTACTGTTATAAACAGAAGCAGTTCTGGGGAATGACGTACACAGCAAAAAAATCTGAGTGAAATTAACTCTGCTGGGAGTACATGTGAGACCACACTCAAGAGTGTGAAAGTGTTAAAATAGGAGTGTTAAATTAACACTGAAGCTGAGTTAAAGTTAATGAGATAATTAAGTGATTAATTGAGTGATGATTGACCATTATTGACGAGACCTGATGTTAACATACAGAATCAACAAAGACGAAAATCACTATTTTAATGTCACCATTATAGTGGTCAATATTTGCTTTAGTTGGGCTCTTGACCCCTAAAGTGTTAAAGTCAGATTTTAATTGGCTGTTATAACTGAGTTATAAAACTGATGGACAAGCAAAGACTATTGTTATTCTTGAATTACTGAGTTAAAGTTAGATCGTTGATTATTGCAGCCCTATGACTGTTCAACAAAGTATTTCCAGCATTTTAAATACAATCTGAGGAATTTCTTAAAAGTTGTTTGGTCAAAAATCTTTCAAAAGAGTCTTTCAGTTATACATGCAAACATCAAGAATCATCCTGTCAATCTCAACAATGGTGAAAATCCAAAAAGCATGTTGCAGTGCATTCTGGGTGCCACCTATCAAAATTCATCCATGGCTCCCATGATGCATTGCGGCATGAATAAATTATTAGCTGAATTGTTTCAGTAATTTCCTTTATTCTTACTATTCTATTTTAGTGTTTTATGTTTCTTTTAGTAGTTTGTTTTCTAATGTTTAGAGTTGTTCTATTTTTCTGAATATGCTGTTTGTCACCGTTGTTGAGATTCCTACACTAATTTTTGATGTATGTGTGTGCCTAAAGCAAGCTTTTCTTATGATCAGAACAACTTTCAAGAAATTGTTTTAATTAGTGGGTACTGTACAATAACCGGGTTGTTATAATCAATGAGGTCAATCAAATCGGTTTAGGCTTTAATCCTCTCAAGGCAGGCGTTGCTGATTTGCAACAGTTAAAAACTAAAAACCTTATTACTCCAGATACATACAGATCATAGTACTAAAAACTTTACTAAAGGTTACTAAATTTACTAAGTTACTAAAACTTAATTTGAGCCTGAGAGGGTTAATTGAGTTTGGTGATTCAGGTCAAATGCCCATGTTTTGATTTTTTTCTTGTCTGTTTGTTACAATTCAGTTGTAACAGCCAAACCAAATCTGACTTTAAAAATGTAAGGCTCAAGAGCCCAACTAAAGCAAACATTGACCACTATAATGGTGACATAAAAATAGTGATTTTCGTCTTTGTTGATTCTGCATGTTAACATCAGGTCTCATCAATAATGGTCAATCATCCCTCAATTAATCACTTAATTATCTCATTAACTTTAACTCAGCTTCAGTGTTAATTTAACACTCCTATTTTAACACTTTCACACTCTTGAGTGTGGTCTCACATGTACTCCCAGCAGAGTTGATTTCACTCAGATTTTTTTGCTGTGTATGAGGTCATCTTTGCACATGCGCCACTCAGAAGTGATGAACGCAAAAGCATAGGGGAGATCAAAACACTAATCACTAATTAGAAGTACAAAACGAGGATTTGTAAAGAAGAATGTCGGAGGATTCAGTGTACAACTGTTGGTGGAAGCTACATTAAAGTGATTATTACAATTTCAATAAGGATTTTTTTTATTATTATTTTTACAAAAACACATCGATTCACTACGGGAGGCCTTTGTTCACCTCCTGGAGCTGTGTGAGACACTTTCTATTAAGGATAGACCTTTTGGACCGAAGCACTGCAACACCCACTTAGTGCCATCAAACAACTTGAGAGATCAAAGACTTTTTTTAATATAACTCTGAATGGATTCGTCTCAAAGAAGAAAGTCATATACACCTAGGATGACTTGAGGGTGAGTAATTTATGGGCTAATTTTAATTTATGGGTGAACCTGGTAATGGACCTGGTACGAAGCTCGTTGTAGTTCCTTACCAGCCGTTTTTGTAGGCATTATACTGCCAGAATTTTAAAAGATGATATCCCCGTTTGCAGTGAACCTTCAGCGCTGCAACTTTGCAGATATTGTTTATGCTCAAATATTTTGTGTTTGCTGGTTAGTGAGCATATTTGTATTTTTTACTTTCTATTTTTGCAGCACAACATTCCTTTAATGGTATGCAATTTTGTATGAATTCAAAACCTTCTCTGTTGTTTTGGATTTTTAAAAAGAAACTGCATATGAGGATGAATATTACCATATTTTCTGCAAATATGAAAAGATACCATGACCAGCGTTTCCTCCTAAGGGCGAGGGGTGGCAGATTTATATCATTTCTTCTCAAGAAAACCATTCATACAGATTGAACCGTAACCTAGTTTTAGTTCCTTCGGTTCTATCTTTTTGTTGATCGAAATAGAGCACAAGTGGTTGTTATAGAGCCTGACAAGTTACACAAAATGAGACGGCGTGTTTCTCCTTTGTTCCTAGGTTTTAAATTCAGAGTTCAAATAATATCTAATGAACTGGAAGTGGGTGAAGATTGTGATAGAGGATGATATGATTATTTGAACAAGGTCTTTTGATTTCCACAATTAGGCTACATATACACTTGTGCGTTTTTGTTTTTAAACACATAACTTTTTCCAGGGTTACGCCTGTGGTTGATACTACCCCGAAATTTTTGACCTTTGAAAACAGACACTTTTGAAAACGCTGCAGACGGGGTTGTGTTTCAGTGTAAATGGACCAAAACTGATACTTTTGAAAATGATGGCATGGCTGCCCACATCCGGTCTGCGTATCCTTGATGACCGTGTAAACAGTAACATCATGCTCATGGTCGTATCTGCATGAATGGTCATGTGACCTGCGTTTGGTAGTGTGGACGGAGAGCATTTCTGAAACAAAACAAACAAAAACACATGTGTGTGAACAGGGCCTTAATTGATGCAAAACATCTTAGAACCATTACAACCCACCTGAGTAATGAGGTTGTGACAACAGCACTCTTCACATTCATTTACTAGGTTAAGAGTTTAATTTGTGATCGATAAATTACATCCATGTCTGAGACACATATGCAAAAATCCACTCTGTGGTTGGTCCGTCTGTCAGCGATCTCTCATCAACACATTTATAGCCAGCGTTCAGCCCACACACTTGGCTCATAAAGTGCAGGTGCAGCTGTCAGGACGACTCACAGGAATGATAAAACCTCTCACGCATCCGTTACCTGTCACACACATGGCACGCTGTTGTCTGTTTGCACTAACAGCGTGTTTCCTCTGTTGCTCGGTGGGACGTTGACCCTTGCTCTGGGATGATAGTCATGAAAACCAAAGTTTGACCCTTTGAATGTGCCCCTTATGGATCTATAAAGCAGAACGCAGAGTCTGTGGTCTGTGTTTTTATATTTAAAGCATCTGGTTTGCTGTAGCTGCATTGCTCACCCACTGAGTGATTTAGTGGCACACAGACCACCTCAGGCTGTGCAGTCCAATAATCAGACTCCCTGAGCTCGGCATAAGTGAATTAAAGATGGCTCAGCATGCACTTCCTGCATTTGACTGACAGACACACATCTTCATTAGGTCTCTGAGGACCCATCTGTAGATGAAGGTCAGGTCTGTAGACTGTGCGTCAGCTCCTGTGAAGAAAAAGAGAAGGTTTTTGCTGCAGAGACCTAGAAAGAGAGCATTAAGCTATACATTTTACTTGTTAGCAGTTTAGAATTTGAGAAAGGATGCTTAAACAATAAAACATTAATGATTAGGACCTTAGTATACAGCACGTTTCATTTGATAGGAACAGAAATGAGGATGTGACATTGAGAAGTTTTAAGATATTGCATTAGCAGAATGATCAAAGCAGCTTTATAGTGTTAAACATGGAAATAGATTGTCAATGATGCCAGAAGACAATAACAATTGGTAAATATTCAGCTAAAGTCAGTTCATTGATGATTCAGTGATGTCATCATCCAGTTAAACTCTCTTCCAGTAGTTTCTGTGCAATCAGTCAAGCGTCCCCAACTAAGCAAGATAAAGGAGCCCAAACTCCATCGGTGACAGAAATGGAGAAAGAACCTTGGGAGAAACCAGACTCTATAAGATTCTCAGACAATCCCAGAATGCATTGCAACTAGGTCAGAATTTTTTTTATTTCTGAGATGGTCGGCAGATTTTTTTGCTTAAATGTTGACTTATAAATATATTAAATTAAATTATGAAATGTGTTGATAGGAACTGTTAATCAAATTACACACTGACCATTTCAACCAACTCTTGTTTGTTATGTGTTTTTGTGCCTACAAAACTATTGAATTGCTAGCAGCATGTTAATGTCAGACAGAGCATTAGTGCAAGCTCTTGTGCTGTTTGTGTGGTGTGGTTGAGTGACCATTAATGGAGATTCTGCCCATGAAGTGCGTTTCAAATCATTCACTTACGAGGTTGCATTTGGCTTAAAAGCTAGCCTGCTTCACCAGACAGACTCCTGGCTTATAGTCTCTTTCTCTGTGAGTATAGTTACTTACCCTGAGTGAGGTTCTGTAATGAAATCACTCTCACTCCCTTCACATGACACTGAGATGCATCCCACATGAGCAAATCTTCACTCAAGGTCATTCTGTGGAAATTTCTCCTCCCACCGCTGACACACAACAGGCCTGTGCGTGCTTCTTTCTCATTCACAGCCATCTAGAGCATGATCCCATCAGCCGTTGCTCAATATTATCGGTTTCTCATTTACTCATGGCTCTGTGAGCTCAGTGATAAAGGTTCATAAACGTATCTGTCCGGATCTGCCTTTATTTACCACCAGCTGATCTGGACCCCCCTGTTAGTTTGACTACCGTGACTGATTTCAGTCATCTGTAGTAAGAACTCAAGTGTTGGATGTGTGTGCTGTTGCGTTTCCTCATTCCTCACAAGTCTTATCACAGAGCCACTGTTGGTAATATCTTGATTCCTGGGAACATTGTTGCTGTAAAATTCTATAGAATAAGGTTCTGTTTGTGGGAAATGCATTGTTTTGTGTCTGTTACCTGACCTGTTCCTCCTCATGTGTTGGTCTGTAGCAGCCTAGTCTCGACGCACAGTTCTGACCCAGCTAGAATTTGTTTGTTCTAAAAATGTCTAAGAACATTACCATTGTACTAACAATGTTTTTTAGTGGGTAGTTTTATTTTTGTTCCCAGAACGTTCTCTCAAAAGATAGGATAGCGTTCTCTAAAAACATTCTAAAAATGTTTATTAATAACATTATTAGAACATTATCCCCTAACATTCTAATTAAGATTTAGGCAGATGTTTAGATGTTGATGTCTGTTTCAAAGTAATAGTCTGGTTTGATGTCACCATAATGGTGGTAAGTGTTGGCTTTAGTTGTGCAATTTGACACTTGGCTTGTCAGTGTTGTTTTTTAGTTGCTGTTATCTTTATTATGGCAAAAACAGCAAGGGGACATGTGCATGACGCTGGTTGCTTGCTGATGAATAGGACATCACCACATATGTGGTCTGGTTACATGGGTTCACCCAACCTAATGTATGGCTTCACTTGCGTATTATTTATTAAAGTGACTCAAAGGGTCAACAGCCTGAGACCCAGCTGAATATAAAGCATATAATTTCAAGAATTAAAAAAAAAAAAAAAAAAATCTTTGTCACACAAACATCAAGATTCAGTGTATGACTCTCAACAATGGTGACATGGTTTATGCAGCAATGTATTCTGGGTACTTCATACAAAACTCATCCATGGCACCCAGAATGCATTACGGCTGAAGCATGTCACCATTGTTGAGATTCGTACACTAAATCTTGAGGTCTCTGTGTGTCTAAGCATTCTGTGTTACAAAAAGGTTCATGAACAAAGTAATTTAAAAAGAATAGAAAAAAATATATACAATATAAATCTGCGGGATCTTATGCATTGCAACACATTTGTTGTAGTCAGTAACAGTAAAATAATAGCATAGACTAGACTCCATATGAAAGCAGTTGATCAGATTGTTACATGATGAAACATCAGCAAGTAACCCACGTCACCTGATGATTTTTGTAATCACTGCTTTCACCGTAACAAATATAGTTACAGCAGTTAAACAAAAAGTAACACCGAAAAGAGTCATACTGCCTCTGTACTGATCACCATAATGGTGACGTCAAAATAAACTATTGTTTTCAATAAACCATCAACATCTCTGTTAATCTCTATAAGAACTTTTTCACATTTATGACAGAAATAAAGTCAATCTTGTTTATAATAACTGAAATTGCTAATACTGTTATTGGAGTATTTACGCTGGAGTTTGAACCAGAACATGAAATATTTCTAGCTGGGGAAGTACATTGGATGTTCTGAGAGCTGACTGAGAATGGCAGTTTTGGTCTGATTGACTGATCAGGGTCATACCAGCCTGCTTTGCCAGAAAGAGAAATGCTCAAGGGTTTTGGTGAAGGCCCATCAGATGAGTTGAGCTTTGCTGCAACTGTAGTAACATGGCTGAAGCTCCTCTGAGAGGTTGTGTGTGTCAGAGAGAGGGTTGGGTCGAGTGGGGGAGGAGTGTGTGTGTGTGTGCGCGCGCTTGGCAGGAAGTGATGAAGTCACCCGCTCAGAGAGAGAGAGAGAGAGAGGGAGTGACACAGAGCTTTCTGGATGAGCTCAGTGCTGGGTGTGTGTCTGTGTTATGTTTTCATACCGCTTTCGCTAGAATGATCTACACACTGTAGCTGGTGGTCATGTTTGGCGATGTGTTTTACTGGGGCTTCTGCTGTCTGAGACTCTGGAAGAGAGAGAAGAAGGTAAGCCAGATGGGAGTTTACACATGTCTGTGTCGTTTATAAGGACAGCGCAGACCTGCATTTCATTCATGTTCAGTTTAGAGGATAATGTTGTGCCAGTATATAATGTAAAAGGCACATTCAGTTTGACGCTGATTTAACAAACATTATCATTTAATATCATTCAAGCACGTGTAGATGAGAAGATGCATCTCAGCAATTCCCATTACAGTTTTCATCTTAATCGATGTTCACAGACGTGATGAGCTGGTTTATTCTGGTTTATCTGATCACACTCAGATCAAATGATCATTCTCACATTATTTTCTGTAAGGGTTCAATCCGTGTCTTCTGACACCACATGATATGGGAAATTCATGACCTAAAAGAACGTTCACAAAGCCTTCTAATTCTTGAGAAAAACGTAAGACAAATGGTTCAGTTTAAATGGAATAGATACAGCATCTTTCATCTTTGGATCCCATCCTTGGGTAGTTAACTGGGTCAGGTCCTGCATCACGTCACAGTGTCTGAGGCACTAACAGCACAGCTACACAGGTCCTAACTCACATTTATTCATTCAGCACAGACTCAGCTAAACATGCTCTATGAGGATCAAACCTGTTAATCTGCTGGAGATTCTTTGGTACTTTTGAGTTAAACTATGCTGTTTGAATTGGTGATATTTATATATATATATATATATATATATATATATATAAAACCATAAACTGTGCATCTGTAGAACTACTATGCAGGGTAGACCGCTTATTTAATGGGATGCTATTTAAAACCGTGCTGTGAGGACAGGCACACAGTAGGTTAAATAGCTTCATTATTTGTAAGTCTCTTTGGATAAAGGAATACATGTGAATGAGGTACAGAAGTACAGACAGTTTAGTAGTTTGTTATTGTCTAATGTCGAGAGCGGATCTATCTTTATTGTCATTCATCAATCATCGCGTGCTGCGCTCAATTGTTGTGTTACATCAACAGGAAAAACGTTCCTCCCCGAGGATAGGATGCTCAGGATTTCCCCGTGAGCTGTAGTTTGTGTCCAGCTCCTCAAAGACAGTGTTTCAGACTCAAACCATGGCATTAATCAAACTCGTGTCGATGAATAGATGAACAGCTGACAATAAGAAGTGAGTGTGACCTTCAGGTGATGAATCCAGTCATTCTCATTTTAAATATCACTTTTGAAATCACACTTCCCACATCTGTTTTTAACCCGGTTGTTTCCAAACTTAAATGAACACAGGCCACATACAGGATGAGTCAGCCCGTCTAAACCACAGGTCTCTGTTTATTTGAGGACAGTGATGGTTTGTGTAATGAAAGGTTAAAACCACAGGACATCAGAGCAGGTGTATGACGTTCACACTCATTGATCCATCGTCTACAATCAAAGTGACTGGTTCAGATCTGGAAATGTTTCCAGGCACTGACTCAGAACAAGGTTTTCTGTATCCATGTCTTCTGTCCTGAAGTGAATCGTGCATGGCTCATTGTGATCATCCATCAATTACACAACAGAAGATCTCAAGCACTGGGGAATCTTCTGGAAACGTCCTTATCTGAAAGCTCAGTTACAGCATGGGGAGAGATGGGGGATTTGGGTGTCTATAGTTGACGTCAGGCAGCTGTTGAGTGTTAAACTCATAAGTGACACATGCTAATGAGGGACTCTACGGGCAGGAGTGTGGTGTAGATGTCTGGCATTGGAAACAGTGGAGCTGTAGCTGTGGGTGGAGATGTGTATTTTCAGCTCTGTTTTCCGTGTTGGTTGAGTGTTTGTGAAGCAGCTACTGAATTGAGGAAGCGGTGGGCAGCGGCGTCACATTTCCCCCCTGAAGATGTCATTCTCACATGAAATGTGAAAGGTTTTTTATTCTTATTGTGTAATAATGGAACATTAGCACATGAATATGGTTTTAAGTCATGGAAAAGCTATGGAGATGTATTGCTAAAATGCGTACAGACTCTGATCATCGCATTACATAGTGAAATGTTCTTTTGCTTGTTTTTTCTCTGTTCCTCTGGCTGATCCAGTGACGTCACTACACTGACCGGCCTGATATGTGAACCTTTAGCTATGTGTTTCTTGATTCACCTTTAGTTCAGCAGGAGAGAACCTGTCTCTCTTACAGGAATGTCCTGGTAAATCTCTCTGTAGTGCAGGCCAGAGTGTGTGATTGAGCCTGGATGTAACTAAAGCAGTGTGTGACAGAGCTGGTGGTGGATGCTGACCTCTGACCTCTGACCTCTGTGTGCTCCAGGTCGCCGGAGAACAGAAGTATCACCCAGAATGCTTCACCTGTCTGAGCTGCCGGGCGTTCATCGGTGATGGAGACACGTATGCTCTGGTGGAGCGATCCAAACTCTACTGGTGAGTGACTCTTACACCCGCACACGTGTGAATTCAGATGAAACCTGCTCTTGACAGGATTATTAGTGTGTTAGAGTAAGCTTTAATCATGAGAAGTCTAGAAGTTAGTCAATAAATGGGTTTGTTTTTACTAACAGGCAATTCTGCAAACCAGCTGAACAAACTATACTGCATTTTTACATTTCAGTTACTGTAATATATTGATAGCATGATGAATGTGTATGATTTGAGCCAGAACAACACATGAATAAATCACTAACAGACCCTGTGAAAACACTGAACACTGTTCAATATTAACTAGTTGCTGATTAGCATGCATATCACTAGCAGACTGGCTGTTTATTAGTAATCCACACCACATCTAAACATAACTACTCCCACAACTACCTTACTAACTATCAGTAAGCAGCAAATTAAGGGTTAATTGAGGGAAAACTCTTAGTTAATAGTGAATATGTGTTTCCTAATATAAAGCATCACCAAGAACATCTCTGCACATCCCAGAATGATTAGTGCACCTTATTAACTTACTTTCATAATCATAACCAAAAGTTATAATGATTGCATGACAGCTCGTATATTTGAACAGTTTGACTAGTTTCTTATGTTAAGCATTTGAGGTACATGTTTGCTAATGTCAGTAACAGAAGTAAAATGTCACCATATCATCCAGAAGCCATGATATAATGAGTGCTTCTTGCCTTTGAAAGGTTTCCTGAACTTCTGAAATCATGTTCTCTTACTTGTATCTTAAACGTCCAGTGGGAAGTGTCCATGTTATACTGTTGTAGACTGTTGTGAAGTGTGTAGTGTGCTGATGATCTGCTGTGTCTCCCTCTAGTGGACACTGTTATCACCAGACCATCCTGACCCCGGTCACCCTGCCCGACTCGCCCTGCTCCAGGATTCCTCACACGGTCACGCTAGTGTCCATTCCTGCCTCCACCGACGGGAAACGAGGCTTTTCTGTGTCCATCGGCCAGGGCTCCAGTCCCAACAGCTTCAGCCCCGAGCACACACACACCGTCAGGGTCTCCGAGTGAGTGTTAAACATGCTGAATGTACAGATGCATGGGTGCGAACAGAACAGAACTCATATCACGTCTGTTTGATATTGTGTTTAGAATTTAGTGTCTTGTAGAAAAACCATTTGAATGGGCAAAATAAAGACTGATGATCTGCTGTCAAGATGATCAGAGATGTGTTTCCATTAGAAGTCATGTGTGTGTTCCTGATGTCATGCGCTGGGCTTCATGTATCTCTGTGGTGTGTGTGTGTGTTCAGGGTGAACCCAGAGTGTGTCAGTCCAGACCTCAAGAACTCCATTCATGTTGGAGACCGGATCCTGGAGATCAATGGAACCCCAATCCAGAACGTTCCTCTGGACGAGGTGAATAAAGGATTCACACTCACTGTTGAGCCTCAGTCGGCGTGACTGCAAACGGACTCTCCGTCAGTTCAAGCATTCATTCATGTGTGTGTGTGTGTGTGTGTCAGATTGATCTGCTGATCCAGGAGACCAGTCGTCTGCTGCAGCTGACCATTGAACACGACCCTCATGACCACAGTCCCTCGGAGGACCAGGTGGACGGGCCGACACCCCCGTCTGAGGGACCCAGTCCCATCACGCCCATCACACGGCCCCCCAGCCAGGACATTAACAACCTGCGCTCGCGGATCATCACGTCAGTGAACACACCGCACATCTGTGACAACACTGAACACAAACACAGCGTCACATATCATCTGCTTCTGTGATTAACTTCTGTGATGCGCTGTATTTCTGAGAAGATTGGATTGGATTATTCCTCTGAATTATTAGTGTTGTAATCGATTGCTATTGCTCATACAGTAATTAGTGTTTCAGCAAACATCCAAACATTCATCAGCTACTGCATGCACCTGCTCAATCTGTTGTGCTGGATCAGATGTAATCGTTATCAGCAGTTCTGATGCATGTTGTGCTGTCTGAGTTAATGATAGCAGTGTGATTTTAACAGTCAGTGTGTGTGTGTGTGTGTGTGTGTGTGTGTGTGTGCAGGCGCAGCTACAGTATCGATAAGTCTCCGTGCTCCAGTAACACTCCGTCTCCAGTGTCTCTGAAGAAAGACATCGGCCGCTCCGAGTCGCTGCGAGTCGTGTCCAGCCGCACACACCGAATATTCAGAGCCTCGGACCTGATCCACGGAGAGGTGCTGGGTACAGGCTGCTTCGGACAGGCCATAAAGGTGAGCGCACACACACACACACACACACACACACACGCAGCAGTCTGTGGTAGATTCAGTAAGAGTGTACTAGTGTGAGTACTGTAGTAACATGCTGCTCTGTCGGTGTGTGTGTGTGTGTGTGTGTGTGATTGTCAGGTGACTCACAGAGAGACAGGAGAGGTGATGGTGATGAAGGAACTCATTCGATTCGATGCGGAAACACAGAGGACCTTCCTGAAAGAGGTGATGCCTGCTCACTACACACTCACACATCTAGTGTGGACTACAGCCTCTGAGACACTTCTTCAGTGTTTAGTGTTTAGTTTAGGCTCTCGTCTGGATGTGATCGTTGCTGTGTGTGACGCGGTGGTGTCGCTGTGTGTTCAGGTGAAGGTCATGAGATGTTTGGATCATCCCAACGTGCTCAAGTTCATCGGTGTCCTCTACAAAGACAAGCGGCTCAACTTCATCGCTGAGTACATCAAAGGAGGAACGCTGAGAGACATCATCAAGAATATGGTGTGTGTGTGTGTGTGTGTGTGTGTGTGTGTGTGTGTTTTGGGGACAAATTTGTACCCAAAAGTGAGCTTAACCTAACAAAATCTCCAAAAACCTCCCTTTGGGGATGTCCTTTTATAAATTTATAAAACTGGTATAAAAATAAATCAGATGTAGGTGTATGGTTAGTGAAGGGTGATAGAGAATACAGTTTGTACAGTATAATAACCCTTAATTAAACATGAGTGTGTAAATGCCCATATAAAGCATGTCAGATGTTCAGGGCAGTCTTCATCATCAGTATAACAGCTGTACGGTTGTGTGTGGTTTCCTCTTTCTGACCGAATGTGTGCTCTGTGCAGGACAGTGATTATTCATGGAAACAGAGAGTGAGTTTTGCGAAGGACATTTCCTCTGGAATGGTGAGTGTCTCTCAGTGCTGCCCTCATCTGGACACTTCACATTACTGTGTGACTGCAGGATCACATCACTACTAAACCATTTTACATTCCTATTTTATGAAGTTGAAAAAGATCATAACCTAATTAACTAATTTTCACTCCAAAACCAAAATAAATTATTTAAAAAAAACTATATTATTTTTTTTGTTTTGCTTTAGTTAAACACAGTGAAAAATATTTCCAACTAAAAACAAACAAAAAAACAGAAAACAAAAACAAAAAGAAAAGAAAAAACAGCCATTGATTAAAATGCTGAAGAACAAAATGAATTCAACTGAAAACAAGAACTCTGTGGTGAATGAAGTGTGTGGCCTGCAGATGGCAGTGTTTCACATCAGTTTCTCTCCTGCTTTGACTCAGACGTATCTGCACTCCATGAACATCATCCATCGAGATCTCAACTCACACAACTGTCTGGTCAGAGAGGTCAGTCAGTGTGTGTTTTATTTTATTATTTTTGTGTTGTGTTTTCTCTTTTTGTTTTGTATTTTTGTTGCTGTGTGGTGTTTTGTCTGCAGATCTGTGAGTAGTTTCCTTCTCTTGGCAGAATAACAGTGTTGTGGTGGCTGATTTCGGACTGTCTCGACTCATGGTGGAGGACAAGACCCAGGACAAGCTGGCGTCAGGACAGATCTCGGGCGTGAGGAAACCCGACAGGAGAAAGAGATACACCGTGGTGGGAAACCCCTACTGGATGGCCCCCGAGATGATCCACGGTCAGAGACCACTGGCTTCAGCATCCGTCATGTCTGCAAATGTGTTATTAATGAATTATTATCTGTGTTAATCATAATGTTCTTACAAAATGCTCTTGTCCTGTTTTAAGAAAAATCTCATTTTAGAGAAGATTTATTAAAAGAGCCAAGTTTTTGAAAACTGTATTTATTCCATCTGCTGAATCTGAACATGTAGGTCGACACATGCAGACACAAAACAATGCTCAAATGTCAAAGCAGACTCTCAGGTTCAGGTTCACTTCATTTGTACCCAAAGGTAAACGAAGTATGGAGTGTTAGGAGTTCTCACATCTTCCACATTTTACAGACACCACAAACATTAAACAACATATATGATAAAAGTGCTTTAAGGTTCCTAGCATCAACATTTTTTTTTATAATATTGCTAAGACCTGTCTTAGTTCTACAATACAGAAATACAAATATAGGCCTAGATGGGATTAGTGTCTGATTAGTTAATAAATCTAGAATCCAGCCCACAATATTGTTACTCAATGTAAACTGTTCTATAAGCTTATGAATGTTGGTAAGAGTTGGTGATATCGTAGACACGTGAGTCTGATGTTTGGCGTTTCTCCGTCTGCTCCTCAGGGAAGAGCTATGATGAGAAGGTGGACATCTTCTCGTTCGGCATCATGCTGTGTGAGGTGAGTGTTGTTACAGCTTCAGCTGGAGAAGCAGCAGTGGTTTAGAGAAAGCTGAATGCGTCTCTCCTCTCTGACTCAGATCATAGGGCGAGTCAACGCTGATCCCGACTTCTTGCCACGTGCCATGGATTTCGGGCTGAACGTGAAAGAGTTTTTGGACGATCACTGTCCGCCTGAATGCCCACCCGCTTTCTTCCCCATGGCTGCACTCTGCTGCGATCTGGACGCTGAGAAACGGTTAGTAAAGACCATCATATTTACACAGAACATAAATATAAACAATTAGGGCGGTCACGTGATTCACATTTTTGGTCTGTTTTATTACATAATGTGCTGATTAATAAACCAAATAATTTGAAATTACAGTCAAAAGATGATTTCAAATCGTTGTGTTAAATGGGAAAAGCACTGAATAGACATTATAAAAAGGTGGCTTGAGAAAGAAATATTCTGATTCAGCAGTGCATAAATAATGATAATAAATGTATATCAATAGGGTATTTAAAAAAAAAAAGAAATATGAAATTGTTTAAAAAAAATGAAAAGATCATCTCAATTTCAAAATAAAACTGCCAATAGGTGGCGAGGAGTCACTTAATGAGTGAGTCATTCATTCAAATGATTCATTCAAACAACTGATTCAGAAATGGAGCACATGACTGAATCACTGAATCATTGATTCACTTGATTGGTTAACGACCATGGATTCATATTGTAAGGAATCACGCTGTGTGTTAATCAGAGATGCTCAACAGCTCTTCTGTGACTTTATAGCTAATATTTTTGAAAAGCGGCACTCTAAACTAATGTAAAAGGGACATTTTTTGTGCTCATTTCTTGAATTTTAAGCTCATATAACTACATTCTGCATGAGATTCTATTATTAATTGCACCAACTGAATCGGTTAAATCCACAGCCCCATAAACAGTCTATAAATAACAATAAAGTTATTCTGAAGCAATTACTATAGTTCTGAGAAAGCTAAAATAATGACATTGTGAAATTGTGCTGTTAGTTAGAGATGTGTGTGCTCTCTGTGCAGGCCTGCGTTTGCTAAGCTGGAGTCGTGGCTGGAGAACCTGAAGATGCACATGGAGATGGGACTTCATCTGATGTCCGAGCTGGAAGTCATTCATCAAGACTTCTGGCAGAAACACTCGAGCAGCAAGAACGGGCTTCACACGCACCCAGAGCAGCCCGAGTGAGAGCAGAGATCAGAGCCGATCGCTGCAGACGGAGGAGCAGCTCCACCACAGGACGTCCCAACACACCACGCTTCTGCAAATCCAAGCAACCTCACAACATAACACATCTGGACAGATGTTTGAGTCTGACACACTCATGCATGTCTGCTGTGGCTTACAGTGTGATATTCTTCATACGCTACTGATGGTGCGTTCAGGTCTCGTCCACACCACTTCTGTGATGAAGCTCTGACTGACTGATGTTTGGGTTGATCTGGTGATGAGATATGAACGCACCAGAACACACCAGACTCACACATCATCAGTGTCCTCTTGCTCCTTAGCTACACTCCCCGCAGTGTAAACAGAGTTACAGTACACACACAGTAAATGTTTGACATATTGTATATGTGCAGACATTATTTTGTATAGTGATTGCACATTGGCGTACTTTCATCTGGATGTTTGCTGTAATTTGCAAGTCCAGTCCTCACGAGAAGATCATGAAAATGATGAACTCTAGAGAGGCTTCCTGTGCGTGTCCAACACATAAAACGTCATACACGTCAACTCTTAACTTAATACTGTCTTCTAACCCCCAAATCCAAAATATATGTATATATGTGTTTTGCAGAAAACAATGAAGCCTATTTTTTTTATAATGATTTGTTATTTAAAATTGTTAAGTAAATTTGCATCACGTTAGTATTTGTTGTAATGAATGTATTTTATGGTGATCTAAAAGAAAATCAAAGATCTTCACAGGCTTCATGTTCTTGTGCAAAATCGAGTTTCTAATCTGTTTCTTTAGATTTCGGGGTGAATGATGTTGTGGACTCGTTATTAACTAATGGTTCAAATTGTGCTGAGTGGGCAGGATTTCCTGTCCCAATCGAAGCGCTCGGTACTGTTGCACACACTGATGTTAGACCCTCATGTGGGACGGTGTGTCTCAGGGTGGATCCTCACGACTGCACGGGTGCGAATCAGCTCGCCGAGAGCCCGTGTGTGTGTGTGTGTGTGTGTGTGTGTATGACTCCCCATGGGAGCCTCAGCTTTACACAACACTGCTGGTGTAAATACTTGACAGAAAGGCTTCTCTCGATGTCTCTCCTGCCGTCACGCTGCATGTGTCACTGTCACGTCCTCCACTACTGATCCAGCTGTTCTCGTAAAGATCAACAGATGTTATTGTGAAAACATGAAGGAGGATTCACCAGGAAAGCACTTGTACAGACGGGGAAAAGTAAAAACACAGCCTTTTCTTCTCTCTTTTTGAATAGAACCACTATTTTCTCTTTTCTAAAATGTTGAAATGATTTGATTTGCACTATTTGTGAAAGCGGCTGCCGCTCGAGCTTTTGTTTCTCTGGTTTACTCAGAACTTGAGCCGTTTGGTTATTGTACGAATGTGGTCTCTGATGGAGCCTTTGGTCCTGAGCAGCAGATGTGTCACGGACAGAGACAACATCTGATCCCAGTGCACTTACTAATATATAGCTGCAATTAAATGACTGCGTTCACTATCAGAACCAATTTGACCGATTCTATATATATATTTGGCTGTTGTTTGAGATGAATCTGTATCCTGCCCTAGAGTAGCTGATGTCAACCAGACAGAAGAACTGTTGTCAAGTCTGGCTTGGTTTATCAAGACAAAAAATAGGCTTAATTTTCCTTTAATGAAGCCCCGTTGATCATATCAGATATCAATAACATCATTACTGCCAGTAACAAAAAGCCATATTACTATGAAAGCCATTTTAGAGAATTAGAGTCCATAGTTCCTGTAACCAAAAATTGACCAGAAATCCTGTATCCTGTGAGCCAAAGCAGTGCTGTATAAAGGAGTTGTGTGAGTGTGATCTGCTGCTCGGGGCCGGGCCCGGGGCCGTACTGAGAGTCCTGTAGCACCTCCATCATTCCCATGTGTGTCTGGACCACTGCTGGCCTACACACAGACAGAGCACTTAAACACTGGAGTCCAACCCAGGCTCCCGCTGCTGTCATGTCATCGTTCATATCTGTCAAACTCATACGCATCAATGAGAAAGTGCTGAGGAATCCAGAGCTTGATCTGGTGACAGAATGCTGCAGCTTTCCTTCTGGAGCGATGCTTTTACCTCTCCACATCGCTGTGCCTTTGTTTTACGCTAGCCTTGCCAACAACTCGTCGTGTGTTTGGAGCCGGATGAGTTTGTGTCGTCATCACTTACCTGTTTCAATGAGGGTTCCTTTTGTTCTCTTGATATTTATATTCTCCACGTTTCCATTGTTCAGTTTGATATTTTAGGTTTATGGTTTCCTGTAATTTAATGTTTTTACTGAAGCTGTGAAATGACTCTGCACTTTAAACGTACTGGCCGTGAATGGAGGCGCCTGTAAATCAGGACAGAATAAAGTACGCTCCTGATGTTCCACTGCTGTCTGTCGACTCCTCATTGCTGCTGTGTTCAGTGTCCTCTCTCCATGCATATTTAGCTGATGACTCATAATCATGACATGAAAACAATGACAGTTCAATATATAATACATATATCTGAAGAGACCGACTGACAATACAGGTCATTTACAGTCTTACATTTACTGTACATTGGCAAAAACAGAACGGTTGTGAAAGAGTTAATCGGGCCGGGCATTAAAGGTCTGTAGGTGTCACACATAGCATACAACGAGTATAATAATAATCCAAGAGGAAAACTGCCAGAAGGCAGCAATACTAAAAAACGAGGGTTAATTTACCAATACGACGCCTACAGCACTAGTACAGACCAGGTTAATTACCAACACATAACCTTCAGCACAGCTACAGACCAGGTTAATTAACCAACACAGCGCCTACAGCACCACTACAGTCCTGGTTAATTACCAACACATAACCTTCAGCACCGCTACAGACCAGGTTAATTAACCAACACAGCGCCTAAAGCACTACTACAGACCAGGTTAATTTACCAACACGGCGCCTAAAGCACTACTACAGACCAGGTTAATTTACCAACACGGCGCCTACAGCACCGCTACAGACCAGGTTAATTTACCAACACGGCGCCTACAGCACCGCTACAGACCAGGTTAATTAACCAACACAGCGCCTAAAGCACTACTACAGACCAGGTTAATTTACCAACACGGCGCAAACAGCACTGCAACAGACCAGGTTAATTTACCAACACGGCGCCTACAGCACCGCTACAGAACAGGTTAATTTACCAACACGGCGCCTACAGCACCGCTACAGACCAGGTTAATTTACCAACACGGCGCAAACAGCACTGCAACAGACCAGGTTAATTTACCAACACGGCGCCTACAGCACTGCTACAGACCAGGTTAATTTACCAACACGGCGCAAACAGCACTGCAACAGACCAGGTTAATTTACCAACACGGCGCCTACAGCACCTCTACAGACCAGGTTAATTTACCAACACGGCGCCTACAGCACCGCTACAGACCAGGTTAATTTACCAACACAGCGCCTACAGCACCGCTACAGACCAGGTTAATTTACCAACACGGCGCCTAAAGCACTACTACAGACCAGGTTAATTTACCAACACGGCGCCTAAAGCACTACTACAGACCAGGTTAATTTACCAAAACGGCGCAAACAGCACTGCTACAGACCAGGTTAATTTACCAACACAGCTCCTAAAGCACTACTACAGACCAGGTTAATTTACCAACACTGCGCCTAAAGCACTACTACAGACCAGGTTAATTTACCAACACGGCGCAAACAGCACTGCTACAGACCAGGTTAATTTACCAACACAGCGCCTAAAGCACTACTACAGACCAGGTTAATTTACCAACACGGCGCCTAAAGCACTACTACAGACCAGGTTAATTTACCAACACGGCGCAAACAGCACTGCTACAGACCAGGTTAATTTACCAACACGGCGCCTACAGCACCGATACAGACCAGGTTAATTTACCAACACAGCGCCTACAGCACCGCTACAGATCAGGTTAATTTACCAAAACGGCGCAAACAGCACTGCTACAGACCAGGTTAATTTACCAACACAGCACCTAAAGCACTACTACAGACCAGGTTAATTTACCAACACGGCGCCTAAGCACTACTACAGACCAGGTTAATTTACCAACATGGCGCAAACAGCACTGCTACAGACCAGGTTAATTTACCATCACAGCGCCTACAGCACTACTACAGACCAGGTTAATTTACCAACACGGCGCCTACAGCACTGCTACAGACCAGGTTAATTTACCAACACGGCGCCTACAGCACCGCTACAGACCAGGTAAATTTACCAACACAGCGCCTACAGCACCGCTACAGACCAGGTTAATTTACCAACACGGCGCCTACAGCACCGCTACAGACCAGGTTAATTTACTATCACAGCGCCTACAGCACTGCTACAGACCAGGTTAATTTACCAACACGGCGCCTACAGCACTGCTACAGACCAGGTTAATTTACCAACACGGCGCCTACAGCACTGCTACAGACCAGGTTAATTTACCAACACGGCGCAAACAGCACTGCTACAGACCAGGTTAATTTACCAACTCAGCGCCTACAGCACCGCTACAGACCAGGTTAATTTACCCACACGGCGCCTACAGCACCGCTACAGACCAGGTTAATTTACCAACACGGCGCCTACAGCACTGCTACAGACCAGGTTAATTTACCAACACGGCGCCTACAGCACCGCTACAGACCAGGTTAATTTACCAACACAGCGCATACAGCACCGCTACAGACCAGGTTAATTTACCAACACGGCGCCTACAGCACCTCTACAGACCAGGTTAATTTACCAACACGGCGCCTACAGCACCGATACAGACCAGGTTAATTTACCAACACGGCGCCTACAGAACTGCTACAGACCAGGTTAATTTACCAACACGGCGCCTACAGCACCTCTACAGACCAGGTTAATTTACCAACACGGCGCCTACAGCACCGCTACAGACCAGGTTAATTTACCAACACGACGCCTACAGCACCGCTACAGACCAGGTTAATTTACCAACACGTAACCTTCATCACCGCTACAGATCAGGTTAATTTACCAACACAGCGCCTACAGCACCGCTACAGACCAGGTTAATTTACCAACACGGCGCCTAAAGCACTACTACAGACCAGGTTAATTTACCAACACGGCGTCTACAGCACCGCTACAGACCAGGTTAATTTACCAACACGGCGCCTACAGCACTGCTACAGACCAGGTTAATTTACCAACACGGCGCCTACAGCACCGCTACAGACCAGGTTAATTTACCAACACAGCGCATACAGCACCGCTACAGACCAGGTTAATTTACCAACACGGCGCCTACAGCACCTCTACAGACCAGGTTAATTTACCAACACGGCGCCTACAGCACCGATACAGACCAGGTTAATTTACCAACACGGCGCCTACAGAACTGCTACAGACCAGGTTAATTTACCAACACGGCGCCTACAGCACCTCTACAGACCAGGTTAATTTACCAACACGGCGCCTACAGCACCGCTACAGACCAGGTTAATTTACCAACACGGCGCCTACAGCACCTCTACAGACCAGGTTAATTTACCAACACAGCGCCTACAGCACTGCTACAGACCAGGTTAATTTACCAACACGGCGCCTACAGCACCACTACAGACCAGGTTAATTTACCAACACGGCGCCTACAGCACCGCTACAGACCAGGTTAATTTACCAACACGGCGCCTACAGCACCGCTACAGACCAGGTTAAATTACCAACACGGCGCCTACAGCACCGCTACAGATCAGGTTAATTTACCAACACGGCGCCTACAGCACCGCTACAGACCAGGTTAATTTACCAACATGGCGCCTACAGCACCGCTACAGACCAGGTTAATTTACCAACACGGCGCCTACAGCACTGCTACAGACCAGGTTAATTTACCAACACAGCGCCTACAGCACTACTACAGACCAGGTTAATTTACCAACACATAACCTTCAGCACCACTACAGACCAGGTTTATTTACCAACATTGCCCCTACAGCACTACTACAGTCCAGGTTAATTTACCAACATGGCGCCTACAGCACCGCTACAGACCAGGTTAATTTATCAACACGGCGCCTACAGCACCGCTACAGACCAGGTTAATTTACCAACACGGCGCCTACAGCACTGCTACAGACCAGGTTAATTTACCAACACAGCGCCTACAGCACCGCTACAGAACAGGTTAATTTACCAACACGGCGCCTACAGCAGCGCTACAGACCAGGTTAATTTACCAACACGGCGCCTACAGCACTGCTACAGACCAGATTATTTTCCAACACGGCACCTACAGCACCGCTACAGACCAGGTTAATTTACCAACACGGCGCCTACAGCACCGCTACAGACCAGGTTAATTTACCAACACAGCGCCTACAGCACTGCTACAGACCAGGTTAATTTACCAACACATAACCTTCAGCACCGCTACAGACCAGGTAATTAACCAACACAGCGCCTACAGCACTGCTACAGACCAGGTTAATTTACCAACACAGCGCCTACAGCACTACTACAGACCAGGTTAATTTACCAACACATAACCTTCATCACCGCTACAGACCAGGTTAATTTACCAACACGGCGCCTACAGCACCGCTACAGAACAGGTTAATTTACCAACACGGCGCCTACAGCACCGCTACAGATCAGATTAATTTACCAACACATAACCTTCATCACCGCTACAGACCAGGTTAATTTACCAACACAGCGCCTACAGCACCGCTACAGAACAGGTTAATTTACCAACACGGCGCCTACAGCACCGCTACAGATCAGGTTAATTTACCAACACGGCGTCTACAGCACCACTACAGATCAGGTTAATTTACCAACACGGCACCTACAGCACTGCTACAGATCAGGTTAATTTACCAACACGGGGCCTACAGCACTGCTACAGATCAGGTTAATTTACCAACACGGCGCCTACAGCACTGCTACAGACCAGGTTAATTTACCAACACAGCGCCTACAGCATCGCTACAGAACAGGTTAATTTACCAACACGGCGCCTACAGCACCGCTACAGATCAGGTTAATTTACCAACATGGCGCCTACAGCACTGCTACAGATCAGGTTAATTTACCAACACGGCGCCTACAGCACTGCTACAGATCAGGTTAATTTACCAACACAGCGCCTACAGCATCGCTACAGAACAGGTTAATTTACCAACACGTCGCCTACAGCACTGCTACAGACCAGGTTAATTTACCAACACGGCGCCTAAAGCACCACTACAGTCCAGGTTAATTTACCAACACGGCGCATACAGCACTGCTACAGACCAGGTTAATTTACCAACACAGCGCCTACAGCATCGCTACAGAACAGGTTAATTTACCAACACGGCGCCTACAGCACCGCTACAGATCAGGTTAATTTACCAACATGGCGCCTACAGCACTGCTACAGATCAGGTTAATTTACCAACACGGCGCCTACAGCACTGCTACAGACCAGGTTAATTTACCAACACAGCGCCTACAGCATCGCTACAGAACAGGTTAATTTACCAACACGGCGCCTACAGCACTGCTACAGACCAGGTTAATTTACCAACACAGCGCCTACAGCACCGCTACAGAACAGGTTAATTTACCAACACGGCGCCTACAGCACTGCTACAGACCAGGTTAATTTACCAACACGGCGCCTACAGCACTGCTACAGACCAGGTTAATTTACCAACACGGCGCCTACAGCACTGCTACAGACCAGGTTAATTTACCAACACGGCGCCTACAGCACTGCTACAGACCAGGTTAATTTACCAACACGGCGCCTACAGCACTGCTACAGACCAGGTTAATTTACCAACACGGCGCCTACAGCACCGCTACAGACCAGGTTAATTTACCAACACGGCGCCTACAGCACCACTACAGACCAGGTTAATTTACCAACACGGCGCCTACAGCACCGCTACAGACCAGGTTAATTTACCAACACGGCGCCTACAGCACCGCTACAGACCAGGTTAATTTACCAACACGGCGCCTACAGCACCGCTACAGATCAGGTTAATTTACCAACACGGCGCCTACAGCACCGCTACAGACCAGGTTAATTTACCAACATGGCGCCTAAAGCACCGCTACAGATCAGGTTAATTTACCAACACGGCGCCTACAGCACCGCTACAGACCAGGTTAATTTACCAACACGGCGCCTACAGTACCGCTTCACACCAGGTTAATTTACCAACACGGCGCCTACAGCACTACTACAGACCAGGTTAATTTACCAACACGGCGCCTACAGCACTGCTACAGACCAGGTTAATTTACCAACACAGCGCCTACAGTACCGCTACAGACCAGGTTAATTTACCAACACGGCGCCTACAGCACTACTACAGACCAGGTTAATTTACCAACAGGGCGCCTACAGCACCGCTACAGACCAGGTTAATTTACCAACACGGCGCCTACAGTACCGCTACAGACCAGGTTAATTTACCAACACGGCGCCTACAGCACTACTACAGACCAGGTTAATTTACCAACAGGGCGCCTACAGCACCGCTACAGACCAGGTTAATTTACCAACACGACGCCTACAGCACCGCTACAGACCAGGTTAATTTACCGACAGGGCGCCTACAGCACCGCTACAGACCAGGTTAATTTACCAACACGGCGCCTACAGCACCGCTACAGACCAGGTTAATTTACCAACATGGCGCCTACAGCACCGCTACAGACCAGGTTAATTTACCAACACGGCGCCTACAGCACCGCTACAGACCAGGTTAATTTATCAACACGGCGCCTACAGCACCGCTACAGACCAGGTTAATTTACCAACACGGCGCCTACAGCACTGCTACAGACCAGGTTAATTTACCAACACAGCGCCTACAGCACTACTACAGACCAGGTTAATTTACCAACACATAACCTTCAGCACCACTACAGACCAGGTTTATTTACCAACATTGCCCCTACAGCACTACTACAGTCCAGGTTAATTTACCAACATGGCGCCTACAGCACCGCTACAGACCAGGTTAATTTACCAACACGGCGCCTACAGCACCACTACAGACCAGGTTAATTTACCAATACATAACCTTCAGCACCACTACAGACCAGGTTAATTTACCAACACGGCGCCTACAGCACTGCTACAGACCAGGTTAATTTACCAACACAGCGCCTACAGCACCTCTACAGACCAGGTTAATTTACCAACACATAACCTTCAGCACCACTACAGACCAGGTAAATTTACCAACACAGCACCGCTACAGACCAGGATAATTTACCAACACTGCGCCTACAGCACCACTACAGACCAGGTTAGTTTACCAACACATAACCTTCAGCACCACTACAGACCAGGTTAATTTACCAACACATAACCTTCATCACCGCTACAGACCAGGTTAATTTACCAACACGGCGCCTACAGCACCGCTACAGACCAGGTTAACTTACCAACACGGCGCCTACAGCACTGCTACAGACCAGGTTAATTTACCAACACAGCGCCTACAGCACTGCTACAGACCAGGTTAATTTACCAACACATAACCTTCAGCACTACTACAGACCAGGTTAATTTACCAACACAGCGCCTACAGCACCACTACAGACCAGGCTAATTTACCAACACAGCGCCTACAGCACCGCTACAGACCAGGTTAATTTACCAACACAGCACCTACAGCACCGCTACAGACCAGGTTAATTTACCAACACGGCGCCTACAGCACCGCTACAGACCAGGTTAATTTACCAACACGGCGCCTACAGCACCGCTACAGACCAGGTTAATTTACCAACACAGCACCTACAGCACCGCTACAGACCAGGTTAATTTACCAACACGGCGCCTACAGCACTGCTACAGACCAGGTTAATTTACCAACACAGCGCCTACAGCACCGCTACAGAACAGGTTAATTTACCAACACGGCGCCTACAGCAGCGCTACAGACCAGGTTAATTTACCAACACGGCGCCTACAGCACTGCTACAGACCAGGTTATTTTCCAACACGGCACCTACAGCACCGCTACAGACCAGGTTAATTTACCAACACGGCGCCTACAGCACCGCTACAGACCAGGTTAATTTACCAACACAGCGCCTACAGCACTGCTACAGACCAGGTTAATTTACCAACACATAACCTTCAGCACCGCTACAGACCAGGTAATTAACCAACACAGCGCCTACAGCACTGCTACAGACCAGGTTAATTTACCAACACAGCGCCTACAGCACTACTACAGACCAGGTTAATTTACCAACACATAACCTTCATCACCGCTACAGACCAGGTTAATTTACCAACACAGCGCCTACAGCACCGCTACAGAACAGGTTAGTTTACCAACACGGCGCCTACAGCACCGCTACAGATCAGATTAATTTACCAACACATAACCTTCATCACCGCTACAGACCAGGTTAATTTACCAACACAGCGCCTACAGCACCGCTACAGAACAGGTTAATTTACCAACACGGCGCCTACAGCACCGCTACAGATCAGGTTAATTTACCAACACGGCGTCTACAGCACCACTACAGATCAGGTTAATTTACCAACACGGCGCCTACAGCACTGCTACAGATCAGGTTAATTTACCAACACGGCGCCTACAGCACTGCTACAGATCAGGTTAATTTACCAACACGGCGCCTACAGCACTGCTACAGACCAGGTTAATTTACCAACACAGCGCCTACAGCATCGCTACAGAACAGGTTAATTTACCAACACGGCGCCTACAGCACCGCTACAGATCAGGTTAATTTACCAACATGGCGCCTACAGCACTGCTACAGATCAGGTTAATTTACCAACACGGCGCCTACAGCACTGCTACAGATCAGGTTAATTTACCAACACGGCGCCTACAGCACTGCTACAGACCAGGTTAATTTACCAACACGGCGCCTAAAGCACCACTACAGTCCAGGTTAATTTACCAACACGGCGCCTACAGCACTGCTACAGACCAGGTTATTTTACCAACACAGCTTCTACAGCATCGCTACAGAACTGGTTAATTTACCAACACGGCGCCTACAGCACCTCTACAGACCAGGTTAATTTACCAACACGGCGCCTACAGACCAGGTTAATTTACCAACACGGCGCCTACAGCACTGCTACAGACCAGGTTAATTTACCAACACGGCGCCTACAGCACCGCTACAGACCAGGTTAATTTACCAACACGGCGCCTACAGCACCGCTACAGACCAGGTTAATTTACCAACACGGCGCCTACAGCACCTCTACAGACCAGGTTAATTTACCAACACGGCGCCTACAGCACCTCTACAAACCAGGTTAATTTACCAACACGGCGCCTACAGCACTGCTACAGACCAGATTAATTTACCAACACGGCGCCTAAAGCACTACTACAGACCAGGTTAATTTACCATCACAGCGCCTACAGCACTGCTACAGACCAGGTTAATTTACCAACACGGCGCCTACAGCACCTCTACAGACAAAGTTAATTTACCAACACGGCGCCTACAGCACTGCTACAGACCAGGTTAATTTACCAACACGGCGCCTACAGCACCGCTACAGACCAGGTTAATTTACCAACACGGCGCCTACAGCACTGCTACAGACCAGGTTAATTTACCAACACGGCGCCTACAGCACCGCTACAGACCAGGTTAATTTACCAACACGGCGCCTACAGCACTGCTACAGACCAGGTTAATTTACCAACACGGCGCCTACAGCACCGCTACAGACCAGGTTAATTTACCAACACGGCGCCTACAGCACCGCTACAGACCAGGTTAATTTACCAACACGGCGCCTACAGCACCGCTACAGACCAGGTTAATTTACCAACATGGCGCCTACAGCACCGCTACAGATCAGGTTAATTTACCAACACGGCGCATAAAGCACCACTACAGTCCAGGTTAATTACCAACGCATAACCTTCAGCACCGCTACAGACCAGGTTAATTTACCAACACGGCGCCTACAGCACCTCTACAGACCAGGTTATTTGACCAACACAGCGCCTAAAGCACTACTACAGACCAGGTTAATTTACCAACACGGCGCAAACAGCACTGCTACAGACCAGGTTAATTTACCAACACGGCGCCTACAGCACTGCTACAGACCAGGTTAATTTACCAACACGGCGCCTACAGCACCGCTACAGACCAGGTTAATTTATCAACACGGCGCCTACAGCACCGCTACAGACCAGGTTAATTTACCAACACGGCGCCTACAGCACCGCTACAGACCAGGTTAATTTACCAACACGGCGCCTACAGCACTGCTACAGACCAGGTTAATTTACCAACACGGCGCCTACAGCACCTCTACAGACCAGGTTAATTTACCAACACAGCGCCTACAGCACTGCTACAGACCAGGTTAATTTACCAACACGGCGCCTACAGCACCACTACAGACCAGGTTAATTTACCAACACGGCGCCTACAGCACCGCTACAGACCAGGTTAATTTACCAACACGGCGCCTACAGCACCGCTACAGACCAGGTTAATTTACCAACACGGCGCCTACAGCACCGCTACAGATCAGGTTAATTTACCAACATGGCGCGTAAAGCACCGCTACAGATCAGGTTAATTTACCAACATGGCGCGTAAAGCACCGCTACAGATCAGGTTAATTTACCAACACGGCGCCTACAGCACCGCTACACACCAGGTTAATTTACCAACACGGCGCCTACAGCACTACTACAGACCAGGTTAATTTACCAACACGGCGCCTACAGCACTGTTACAGACCAGGTTAATTTACCAACACAGCGCCTACAGTACCGCTACAGACCAGGTTAATTTACCAACACGGCGCCTACAGCACTACTACAGACCAGGTTAATTTACCAACAGGGCGCCTACAGCACCGCTACAGACCAGGTTAATTTACCAACAAGGCGCCTACAGCACCGCTACAGACCAGGTTAATTTACCGACAGGGCGCCTACAGCACCGCTACAGACCAGGTTAATTTACCAACACGGCGCCTACAGCACCACTACAGACCAGGTTAATTTACCAACATGGCGCCTACAGCACCGCTACAGACCAGGTTAATTTACCAACACGGCGCCTACAGCACCGCTACAGACCAGGTTAATTTATCAACACGGCGCCTACAGCACCGCTACAGACCAGGTTAATTTACCAACACGGCGCCTACAGCACTGCTACAGACCAGGTTAATTTACCAACACAGCGCCTACAGCACTACTACAGACCAGGTTAATTTACCAACACATAACCTTCAGCACCACTACAGACCAGGTTTATTTACCAACATTGCCCCTACAGCACTACTACAGTCCAGGTTAATTTACCAACATGGCGCCTACAGCACCGCTACAGACCAGGTTAATTTATCAACACGGCGCCTACAGCACCGCTACAGACCAGGTTAATTTACCAACACAGCGCCTACAGCACTGCTACAGACCAGGTTAATTTACCAACACAGCGCCTACAGCACCGCTACAGAACAGGTTAATTTACCAACACGGCGCCTACAGCAGCGCTACAGACCAGGTTAATTTACCAACACGGCGCCTACAGCACTGCTACAGACCAGATTATTTTCCAACACGGCACCTACAGCACCGCTACAGACCAGGTTAATTTACCAACACGGCGCCTACAGCACCGCTACAGACCAGGTTAATTTACCAACACAGCGCCTACAGCACTGCTACAGACCAGGTTAATTTACCAACACATAACCTTCAGCACCGCTACAGACCAGGTAATTAACCAACACAGCGCCTACAGCACTGCTACAGACCAGGTTAATTTACCAACACAGCGCCTACAGCACTACTACAGACCAGGTTAATTTACCAACACATAACCTTCATCACCGCTACAGACCAGGTTAATTTACCAACACGGCGCCTACAGCACCGCTACAGAACAGGTTAATTTACCAACACGGCGCCTACAGCACCGCTACAGATCAGATTAATTTACCAACACATAACCTTCATCACCGCTACAGACCAGGTTAATTTACCAACACAGCGCCTACAGCACCGCTACAGAACAGGTTAATTTACCAACACGGCGCCTACAGCACCGCTACAGATCAGGTTAATTTACCAACACGGCGTCTACAGCACCACTACAGATCAGGTTAATTTACCAACACGGCGCCTACAGCACTGCTACAGATCAGGTTAATTTACCAACACGGGGCCTACAGCACTGCTACAGATCAGGTTAATTTACCAACACGGCGCCTACAGCACTGCTACAGACCAGGTTAATTTACCAACACAGCGCCTACAGCATCGCTACAGAACAGGTTAATTTACCAACACGGCGCCTACAGCACCGCTACAGATCAGGTTAATTTACCAACATGGCGCCTACAGCACTGCTACAGATCAGGTTAATTTACCAACACGGCGCCTACAGCACTGCTACAGATCAGGTTAATTTACCAACACAGCGCCTACAGCATCGCTACAGAACAGGTTAATTTACCAACACGGCGCCTACAGCACTGCTACAGACCAGGTTAATTTACCAACACGGCGCCTAAAGCACCACTACAGTCCAGGTTAATTTACCAACACGGCGCCTACAGCACTGCTACAGACCAGGTTAATTTACCAACACAGCGCCTACAGCATCGCTACAGAACAGGTTAATTTACCAACACGGCGCCTACAGCACCGCTACAGATCAGGTTAATTTACCAACATGGCGCCTACAGCACTGCTACAGATCAGGTTAATTTACCAACACGGCGCCTACAGCACTGCTACAGACCAGGTTAATTTACCAACACAGCGCCTACAGCACCGCTACAGAACAGGTTAATTTACCAACACGGCGCCTACAGCACTGCTACAGACCAGGTTAATTTACCAACACGGCGCCTACAGCACTGCTACAGACCAGGTTAATTTACCAACACGGCGCCTACAGCACTGCTACAGACCAGGTTAATTTACCAACACGGCGCCTACAGCACTGCTACAGACCAGGTTAATTTACCAACACGGTGCCTACAATACCGCTACAGACCAGGTTAATTTACCAACACGGCGCCTACAGCACCGCTACAGACCAGGTTAATTTACCAACACGGCGCCTACAGCACCGCTACAGACCAGGTTAATTTACCAACACGGCGCCTACAGCACCGCTACAGACCAGGTTAATTTACCAACACGGCGCCTACAGCACCGCTACAGATCAGGTTAATTTACCAACACGGCGCCTACAGCACCGCTACAGACCAGGTTAATTTACCAACATGGCGCCTAAAGCACCGCTACAGATCAGGTTAATTTACCAACACGGCGCCTACAGCACCGCTACAGACCAGGTTAATTTACCAACACGGCGCCTACAGTACCGCTACACACCAGGTTAATTTACCAACACGGCGCCTACAGCACTACTACAGACCAGGTTAATTTACCAACACGGCGCCTACAGCACTGCTACAGACCAGGTTAATTTACCAACACAGCGCCTACAGTACCGCTACAGACCAGGTTAATTTACCAACACGGCGCCTACAGCACTACTACAGACCAGGTTAATTTACCAACAGGGCGCCTACAGCACCGCTACAGACCAGGTTAATTTACCAACACGGCGCCTACAGTACCGCTACAGACCAGGTTAATTTACCAACACGGCGCCTACAGCACTACTACAGACCAGGTTAATTTACCAACAGGGCGCCTACAGCACCGCTACAGACCAGGTTAATTTACCAACACAACGCCTACAGCACCGCTACAGACCAGGTTAATTTACCGACAGGGCGCCTACAGCACCGCTACAGACCAGGTTAATTTACCAACACGGCGCCTACAGCACCGCTACAGACCAGGTTAATTTACCAACATGGCGCCTACAGCACCGCTACAGACCAGGTTAATTTACCAACACGGCGCCTACAGCACCGCTACAGACCAGGTTAATTTATCAACACGGCGCCTACAGCACCGCTACAGACCAGGTTAATTTACCAACACGGCGCCTACAGCACTGCTACAGACCAGGTTAATTTACCAACACAGCGCCTACAGCACTACTACAGACCAGGTTAATTTACCAACACATAACCTTCAGCACCACTACAGACCAGGTTTATTTACCAACATTGCCCCTACAGCACTACTACAGTCCAGGTTAATTTACCAACATGGCGCCTACAGCACCGCTACAGACCAGGTTAATTTACCAACACGGCGCCTACAGCACCACTACAGACCAGGTTAATTTACCAATACATAACCTTCAGCACCACTACAGACCAGGTTAATTTACCAACACGGCGCCTACAGCACTGCTACAGACCAGGTTAATTTACCAACACAGCGCCTACAGCACCTCTACAGACCAGGTTAATTTACCAACACATAACCTTCAGCACCACTACAGACCAGGTAAATTTACCAACACAGCACCGCTACAGACCAGGATAATTTACCAACACTGCGCCTACAGCACCACTACAGACCAGGTTAGTTTACCAACACATAACCTTCAGCACCACTACAGACCAGGTTAATTTACCAACACATAACCTTCATCACCGCTACAGACCAGGTTAATTTACCAACGCGGCGCCTACAGCACCGCTACAGACCAGGTTAACTTACCAACACGGCGCCTACAGCACTGCTACAGACCAGGTTAATTTACCAACACAGCGCCTACAGCACTGCTACAGACCAGGTTAATTTACCAACACATAACCTTCAGCACTACTACAGACCAGGTTAATTTACCAACACAGCGCCTACAGCACCACTACAGACCAGGCTAATTTACCAACACAGCGCCTACAGCACCGCTACAGACCAGGTTAATTTACCAACACAGCACCTACAGCACCGCTACAGACCAGGTTAATTTACCAACACGGTGCCTACAGCACCGCTACAGACCAGGTTAATTTACCAACACGGCGCCTACAGCACCGCTACAGACCAGGTTAATTTACCAACACAGCACCTACAGCACCGCTACAGACCAGGTTAATTTACCAACACGGCGCCTACAGCACTGCTACAGACCAGGTTAATTTACCAACACAGCGCCTACAGCACCGCTACAGAACAGGTTAATTTACCAACACGGCGCCTACAGCAGCGCTACAGACCAGGTTAATTTACCAACACGGCGCCTACAGCACTGCTACAGACCAGGTTATTTTCCAACACGGCACCTACAGCACCGCTACAGACCAGGTTAATTTACCAACACGGCGCCTACAGCACCGCTACAGACCAGGTTAATTTACCAACACAGCGCCTACAGCACTGCTACAGACCAGGTTAATTTACCAACACATAACCTTCAGCACCGCTACAGACCAGGTAATTAACCAACACAGCGCCTACAGCACTGCTACAGACCAGGTTAATTTACCAACACAGCGCCTACAGCACTACTACAGACCAGGTTAATTTACCAACACATAACCTTCATCACCGCTACAGACCAGGTTAATTTACCAACACAGCGCCTACAGCACCGCTACAGAACAGGTTAATTTACCAACACGGCGCCTACAGCACCGCTACAGATCAGATTAATTTACCAACACATAACCTTCATCACCGCTACAGACCAGGTTAATTTACCAACACAGCGCCTACAGCACCGCTACAGAACAGGTTAATTTACCAACACGGCGCCTACAGCACCGCTACAGATCAGGTTAATTTACCAACACGGCGTCTACAGCACCACTACAGATCAGGTTAATTTACCAACACGGCGCCTACAGCACTGCTACAGATCAGGTTAATTTACCAACACGGCGCCTACAGCACTGCTACAGATCAGGTTAATTTACCAACACGGCGCCTACAGCACTGCTACAGACCAGGTTAATTTACCAACACAGCGCCTACAGCATCGCTACAGAACAGGTTAATTTACCAACACGGCGCCTACAGCACCGCTACAGATCAGGTTAATTTACCAACATGGCGCCTACAGCACTGCTACAGATCAGGTTAATTTACCAACACGGCGCCTACAGCACTGCTACAGATCAGGTTAATTTACCAACACGGCGCCTACAGCACTGCTACAGACCAGGTTAATTTACCAACACGGCGCCTAAAGCACCACTACAGTCCAGGTTAATTTACCAACACGGCGCCTACAGCACTGCTACAGACCAGGTTAATTTACCAACACAGCGCCTACAGCATCGCTACAGAACAGGTTAATTTACCAACACGGCGCCTACAGCACCGCTACAGATCAGGTTAATTTACCAACACGGCGCCTACAGCACCTCTACAGACCAGGTTAATTTACCAACACGGCGCCTACAGCACCACTACAGATCAGGTTAATTTACCAACACGGCGCCTACAGCACCGCTACAGATCAGGTTAATTTACCAACACGGCGCCTACAGCACTGCTACAGACCAGGTTAATTTACCAACACGGCGCCTACAGCACCGCTACAGACCAGGTTAATTTACCAACACAGCACCTACAGCACCGCTACAGACCAGGTTAATTTACCAACACGGCGCCTACAGCACTGCTACAGACCAGGTTAATTTACCAACACAGCGCCTACAGTACCGCTACAGACCAGGTTAATTTACCAACACGGCGCCTACAGCACTACTACAGACCAGGTTAATTTACCAACAGGGCGCCTACAGCACCGCTACAGACCAGGTTAATTTACCAACACGGCGCCTACAGTACCGCTACAGACCAGGTTAATTTACCAACACGGCGCCTACAGTACCGCTACAGACCAGGTTAATTTACCAACACGGCGCCTACAGCACTACTACAGACCAGGTTAATTTACCAACAGGGCGCCTACAGCACCGCTACAGACCAGGTTAATTTACCAACACGACGCCTACAGCACCGCTACAGACCAGGTTAATTTACCGACAGGGCGCCTACAGCACCGCTACAGACCAGGTTAATTTACCAACACGGCGCCTACAGCACCGCTACAGACCAGGTTAATTTACCAACATGGCGCCTACAGCACCGCTACAGACCAGGTTAATTTACCAACACGGCGCCTACAGCACCGCTACAGACCAGGTTAATTTATCAACACGGCGCCTACAGCACCGCTACAGACCAGGTTAATTTACCAACACGGCGCCTACAGCACTGCTACAGACCAGGTTAATTTACCAACACAGCGCCTACAGCACTACTACAGACCAGGTTAATTTACCAACACATAACCTTCAGCACCACTACAGACCAGGTTTATTTACCAACATTGCCCCTACAGCACTACTACAGTCCAGGTTAATATACCAACATGGCGCCTACAGCACCGCTACAGACCAGGTTAATTTACCAACACGGCGCCTACAGCACCACTACAGACCAGGTTAATTTACCAATACATAACCTTCAGCACCACTACAGACCAGGTTAATTTACCAACACGGCGCCTACAGCACTGCTACAGACCAGGTTAATTTACCAACACAGCGCCTACAGCACCTCTAAAGACCAGGTTAATTTACCAACACATAACCTTCAGCACCACTACAGACCAGGTAAATTTACCAACACAGCACCGCTACAGACCAGGATAATTTACCAACACTGCGCCTACAGCACCACTACAGACCAGGTTAGTTTACCAACACATAACCTTCAGCACCACTACAGACCAGGTTAATTTACCAACACATAACCTTCATCACCGCTACAGACCAGGTTAATTTACCAACGCGGCGCCTACAGCACCGCTACAGACCAGGTTAACTTACCAACACGGCGCCTACAGCACTGCTACAGACCAGGTTAATTTACCAACACAGCGCCTACAGCACTGCTACAGACCAGGTTAATTTACCAACACATAACCTTCAGCACTACTACAGACCAGGTTAATTTACCAACACAGCGCCTACAGCACCACTACAGACCAGGCTAATTTACCAACACAGCGCCTACAGCACCGCTACAGACCAGGTTAATTTACCAACACAGCACCTACAGCACCGCTACAGACCAGGTTAATTTACCAACACGGTGCCTACAGCACCGCTACAGACCAGGTTAATTTACCAACACGGCGCCTACAGCACCGCTACAGACCAGGTTAATTTACCAACACAGCACCTACAGCACCGCTACAGACCAGGTTAATTTACCAACACGGCGCCTACAGCACTGCTACAGACCAGGTTAATTTACCAACACAGCGCCTACAGCACCGCTACAGAACAGGTTAATTTACCAACACGGCGCCTACAGCAGCGCTACAGACCAGGTTAATTTACCAACACGGCGCCTACAGCACTGCTACAGACCAGGTTATTTTCCAACACGGCACCTACAGCACCGCTACAGACCAGGTTAATTTACCAACACGGCGCCTACAGCACCGCTACAGACCAGGTTAATTTACCAACACAGCGCCTACAGCACTGCTACAGACCAGGTTAATTTACCAACACATAACCTTCAGCACCGCTACAGACCAGGTAATTAACCAACACAGCGCCTACAGCACTGCTACAGACCAGGTTAATTTACCAACACAGCGCCTACAGCACTACTACAGACCAGGTTAATTTACCAACACATAACCTTCATCACCGCTACAGACCAGGTTAATTTACCAACACAGCGCCTACAGCACCGCTACAGAACAGGTTAATTTACCAACACGGCGCCTACAGCACCGCTACAGATCAGATTAATTTACCAACACATAACCTTCATCACCGCTACAGACCAGGTTAATTTACCAACACAGCGCCTACAGCACCGCTACAGAACAGGTTAATTTACCAACACGGCGCCTACAGCACCGCTACAGATCAGGTTAATTTACCAACACGGCGTCTACAGCACCACTACAGATCAGGTTAATTTACCAACACGGCGCCTACAGCACTGCTACAGATCAGGTTAATTTACCAACACGGCGCCTACAGCACTGCTACAGATCAGGTTAATTTACCAACACGGCGCCTACAGCACTGCTACAGACCAGGTTAATTTACCAACACAGCGCCTACAGCATCGCTACAGAACAGGTTAATTTACCAACACGGCGCCTACAGCACCGCTACAGATCAGGTTAATTTACCAACATGGCGCCTACAGCACTGCTACAGATCAGGTTAATTTACCAACACGGCGCCTACAGCACTGCTACAGATCAGGTTAATTTACCAACACGGCGCCTACAGCACTGCTACAGACCAGGTTAATTTACCAACACGGCGCCTAAAGCACCACTACAGTCCAGGTTAATTTACCAACACGGCGCCTACAGCACTGCTACAGACCAGGTTAATTTACCAACACAGCGCCTACAGCATCGCTACAGAACAGGTTAATTTACCAACACGGCGCCTACAGCACCGCTACAGATCAGGTTAATTTACCAACACGGCGCCTACAGCACCTCTACAGACCAGGTTAATTTACCAACACGGCGCCTACAGCACCACTACAGATCAGGTTAATTTACCAACACGGCGCCTACAGCACCGCTACAGATCAGGTTAATTTACCAACACGGCGCCTACAGCACTGCTACAGACCAGGTTAATTTACCAACACGGCGCCTACAGCACCGCTACAGACCAGGTTAATTTACCAACACAGCACCTACAGCACCGCTACAGACCAGGTTAATTTACCAACACGGCGCCTACAGCACTGCTACAGACCAGGTTAATTTACCAACACAGCGCCTACAGTACCGCTACAGACCAGGTTAATTTACCAACACGGCGCCTACAGCACTACTACAGACCAGGTTAATTTACCAACAGGGCGCCTACAGCACCGCTACAGACCAGGTTAATTTACCAACACGGCGCCTACAGTACCGCTACAGACCAGGTTAATTTACCAACACGGCGCCTACAGCACTACTACAGACCAGGTTAATTTACCAACAGGGCGCCTACAGCACCGCTACAGACCAGGTTAATTTACCAACACGACGCCTACAGCACCGCTACAGACCAGGTTAATTTACCGACAGGGCGCCTACAGCACCGCTACAGACCAGGTTAATTTACCAACACGGCGCCTACAGCACCGCTACAGACCAGGTTAATTTACCAACATGGCGCCTACAGCACCGCTACAGACCAGGTTAATTTACCAACACGGCGCCTACAGCACCGCTACAGACCAGGTTAATTTATCAACACGGCGCCTACAGCACCGCTACAGACCAGGTTAATTTACCAACACGGCGCCTACAGCACTGCTACAGACCAGGTTAATTTACCAACACAGCGCCTACAGCACTACTACAGACCAGGTTAATTTACCAACACATAACCTTCAGCACCACTACAGACCAGGTTTATTTACCAAAATTGCCCCTACAGCACTACTACAGTCCAGGTTAATTTACCAACATGGCGCCTACAGCACCGCTACAGACCAGGTTAATTTACCAACACGGCGCCTACAGCACCACTACAGACCAGGTTAATTTACCAATACATAACCTTCAGCACCACTACAGACCAGGTTAATTTACCAACACGGCGCCTACAGCACTGCTACAGACCAGGTTAATTTACCAACACAGCGCCTACAGCACCTCTACAGACCAGGTTAATTTACCAACACATAACCTTCAGCACCACTACAGACCAGGTAAATTTACCAACACAGCACCGCTACAGACCAGGATAATTTACCAACACTGCGCCTACAGCACCACTACAGACCAGGTTAGTTTACCAACACATAACCTTCAGCACCACTACAGACCAGGTTAATTTACCAACACATAACCTTCATCACCGCTACAGACCAGGTTAATTTACCAACACGGCGCCTACAGCACCGCTACAGACCAGGTTAACTTACCAACACGGCGCCTACAGCACTGCTACAGACCAGGTTAATTTACCAACACAGCGCCTACAGCACTGCTACAGACCAGGTTAATTTACCAACACATAACCTTCAGCACTACTACAGACCAGGTTAATTTACCAACACAGCGCCTACAGCACCACTACAGACCAGGCTAATTTACCAACACAGCGCCTACAGCTCCGCTACAGACCAGGTTAATTTACCAACACAGCACCTACAGCACCGCTACAGACCAGGTTAATTTACCAACACGGCGCCTACAGCACCGCTACAGACCAGGTTAATTTACCAACACGGCGCCTACAGCACCGCTACAGACCAGGTTAATTTACCAACACAGCACCTACAGCACGCTACAGACCAGGTTAATTTACCAACACGGCGCCTACAGCACTGCTACAGACCAGGTTAATTTACCAACACGGCGCCTACAGCAGCGCTACAGACCAGGTTAATTTACCAACACGGCGCCTACAGCACTGCTACAGACCAGGTTATTTTCCAACACGGCACCTACAGCACCGCTACAGACCAGGTTAATTTACCAACACGGCGCCTACAGCACCGCTACAGACCAGGTTAATTTACCAACACAGCGCCTACAGCACTGCTACAGACCAGGTTAATTTACCAACACATAACCTTCAGCACCGCTACAGACCAGGTAATTAACCAACACAGCGCCTACAGCACTGCTACAGACCAGGTTAATTTACCAACACAGCGCCTACAGCACTACTACAGACCAGGTTAATTTACCAACACATAACCTTCATCACCGCTACAGACCAGGTTAATTTACCAACACAGCGCCTACAGCACCGCTACAGAACAGGTTAATTTACCAACACGGCGCCTACAGCACCGCTACAGATCAGATTAATTTACCAACACATAACCTTCATCACCGATACAGACCAGGTTAATTTACCAACACAGCGCCTACAGCACCGCTACAGAACAGGTTAATTTACCAACACGGCGCCTACAGCACCGCTACAGATCAGGTTAATTTACCAACACGGCGTCTACAGCACCACTACAGATCAGGTTAATTTACCAACACGGCGCCTACAGCACTGCTACAGATCAGGTTAATTTACCAACACGGCGCCTACAGCACTGCTACAGATCAGGTTAATTTACCAACACGGCGCCTACAGCACTGCTACAGACCAGGTTAATTTACCAACACAGCGCCTACAGCATCGCTACAGAACAGGTTAATTTACCAACACGGCGCCTACAGCACCGCTACAGATCAGGTTAATTTACCAACATGGCGCCTACAGCACTGCTACAGATCAGGTTAATTTACCAACACGGCGCCTACAGCACTGCTACAGATCAGGTTAATTTACCAACACGACGCCTACAGCACTGCTACAGACCAGGTTAATTTACCAACACGGCGCCTAAAGCACCACTACAGTCCAGGTTAATTTACCAACACGGCGCCTACAGCACTGCTACAGACCAGGTTAATTTACCAACACAGCGCCTACAGCATCGCTACAGAACAGGTTAATTTACCAACACGGCGCCTACAGCACCGCTACAGATCAGGTTAATTTACCAACACGGCGCCTACAGCACCTCTACAGACCAGGTTAATTTACCAACACGGCGCCTACAGCACCACTACAGATCAGGTTAATTTACCAACACGGCGCCTACAGCACCGCTACAGATCAGGTTAATTTACCAACACGGCGCCTACAGCACTGCTACAGATCAGGTTAATTTACCAACACGGCGCCTACAGCACCTCTACAGACCAGGTTAATTTACCAACACGGCGCCTACAGCACCGCTACAGACCAGGTTAATTTACCAACACAGCGCCTACAGCATCGCTACAGAACAGGTTAATTTACCAACACGGCGCCTACAGCACTGCTACAGACCAGGTTAATTTACCAACACAGCGCCTACAGCACCGCTACAGAACAGGTTAATTTACCAACACGGAGCCTACAGCACTGCTACAGACCAGGTTAATTTACCAACACGGCGCCTACAGCACTGCTACAGACCAGGTTAATTTACCAACACAGTGCCTACAGCACCGCTACAGACCAGGTTAATTTACCAACACTGCGCCTACAGCACCGCTACAGATCAGGTTAATTTACCAACACAGTGCCTACAGCACCGCTACAGACCAGGTTAATTTACCAACACTGCGCCTACAGCACCGCTACAGATCAGGTTAATTTACCAACATGGCGCCTACAGCACTGCTACAGACCAGGTTAATTTACCAACACGGCGCCTACAGCACCGCTACAGACCAGGTTAATTTACCAACACGGCGCCTACAGCACTGCTACAGATCAGGTTAATTTACCAACACGACGCCTACAGCACCGCTACAGATCAGGTTAATTTACCAACACGGCGCCTACAGCACCGCTACAGATCAGGTTAATTTACCAACACGGCGCCTACAGCACTGCTACAGATCAGGTTAATTTACCAACACGGCGCCTACAGCACTGCTACAGACCAGGTTAATTTACCAACACAGTGCCTACAGCACCGCTACAGATCAGGTTAATTTACCAACACGGCGCCTACAGCACTGCTACAGATCAGGTTAATTTACCAACACGGCGCCTACAGCACTGCTACAGATCAGGTTAATTTACCAACACGGCGCCTACAGCACTGCTACAGATCAGGTTAATTTACCAACACGGCGCCTACAGCACCGCTACAGATCAGGTTAATTTACCAACACGACGCCTACAGCACCGCTACAGATCAGGTTAATTTACCAACACAGTGCCTACAGCACCGCTACAGACCAGGTTAATTTACCAACACTGCGCCTACAGCACCGCTACAGATCAGGTTAATTTACCAACATGGCGCCTACAGCACTGCTACAGATCAGGTTAATTTACCAACACGGCGCCTACAGCACTGCTACAGACCAGGTTAATTTACCAACACAGCGCCTACAGCATCGCTACAGAACAGGTTAATTTACCAACACGGCGCCTACAGCACCGCTACAGACCAGGTTAATTTACCAACACAGCACCTACAGCACCGCTACAGACCAGGTTAATTTACCAACACAGCACCTACAGCACCGCTACAGATCAGGTTAATTTACCAACACAGTGCCTACAGCACCGCTACAGACCAGGTTAATTTACCAACACTGCGCCTACAGCACCGCTACAGATCAGGTTAATTTACCAACATGGCGCCTACAGCACTGCTACAGATCAGGTTAATTTACCAACACGGCGCCTACAGCACTGCTACAGACCAGGTTAATTTACCAACACAGCGCCTACAGCATCGCTACAGAACAGGTTAATTTACCAACACGGCGCCTACAGCACCGCTACAGACCAGGTTAATTTACCAACACAGCACCTACAGCACCGCTACAGACCAGGTTAATTTACCAACACAGCACCTACAGCACCGCTACAGACCAGGTTAATTTACCAACACTGCGCCTACAGCACTGCTACAGACCAGGTTAATTTACCAACACGGCGCCTACAGCACCGCTACAGAACAGGTTAATTTACCAACACGGTGCCTACAGCACTACTACAGACCAGGTTAATTAATGAAACACAGCTCCACAGGATAACTCATCCTATAATCAACAACAGCTAATGAAGGGCGCAAACTAGAAAAAAGAAAAAGAAAACTAATAAGAGACAAACTAAAAGTCTGTAACAATTAAATGAAGAGAAAAACAACTGGATATCTGTTACGGTAGGCACCTATTGCATCCATTAGTCTTCTTCTTCTATAGCAGCCCACAGGAGCATGAGGTACAGAGTGATTCATCTCTCACACAGACAGAGGACATTCTGAACTTAGTTTGGGGTTTCTAACTCAAACCCTTCAGCAGCACCACTTGTCCAAATTTGTACTCATGTTTGTGCTAATGTCTTTTGTGCGTAAGGACTAGAATTTGAACAGTACCATGATATCATGGTCATTTGTTCATTTATTACTATTTACTTGTCTATATAACATATTTTCTTTTAAATGCAATGCTACATGTAAAAAACTATAAATAACTTTTTTCTTTTATTATATTCTATGTTATGTTTACAGTGACAAAAAAATAACCATTTCAACAAAATGTCAACAAATAACCAAAATTCCTTAATAATATTTGAAATAATGATAATCAATAGACTCAATACTGAAATGACAGAAATTACAAATCAGATGAGGATTACCAAATTTTGGTGTAATCTCATTATTGGGGTACATATTATGCAAACAGACCTTCTGCTATTACTTAAATAATTATTTCCAGTAAGAATAGATGTCTATGAAGATAATTGTTAAATATTAGTTTTGCTTTTTTAATTTGAGGAATAAAAGATATTTTCTTGAAAACATAGATGCGTTTTGTCTAGTCCATGTTTTTTTTATTTTTTTTATTTGACTTTTAGGAATTACAACAGCAGTCAGGGGGTACAAAAAGTAAAGAAAAAATAAACAGACAATAAAATACATAAACATAATCAGTGACAAATTTAAATGTTAAAACAAAGATGCGAAACAGATTGAAACGCATTTTACAGCTTTCTTATTTTTCAGCCCCAATATTGTATTTAGGTATTGCAAAATTTCTGCCCTTAAAATAAAAAAACAAAGTCTTATATCCTCCATATTTACATTTATGGATACTAAATAAAGCTTTGTCTCGTCCATGTGCGATTGTTTTGATGGCGCGCGTGACGTCAGCTGGGAGGCAGTGCGTGACGTCACGGCGGCGTGGAGCCGCATTTAAAGCGCTCAGTGAAGTGAGGAAGCGGTCAGTCAGTCAGACATTCATTGCACTAACACAACCGTCTGTTTGCTCAGGAAGCTATTGTATTTGTCAGAGAAAGGCATTTAGAGAAACGAGTGGACCTTTAGGATAGCGATGGAAAACTCGACTGTCAACAACCGCTTCAGGACTGCGCTCTTCAGCCACGGTGAGTGATTACTCTCTCTGTTACTGTGTGTGATCCCTGCGCAGGAGCCGAGCTGCGCTGCTCACTGCTGAGGGCACTTCACAGAGCCACCCGAACAGACTGAGACCAGGGGAAGAACGCTTTCTGGTGCGTTCTCTGAAGAAGCATGAAGTATCGCATTGTCACACAGCTCATTGGTTCATGCTGTCACGAGAGACTCAATCTTACAGAGACACACTGTTTCACTGCAGCCTCTGTTTGCTTCACTGTGACATTGTGTTATTCAGAGTTTGTAATTATTCAGAGATCATCATGTATTGTTTTCCCTCTCAAGTGCTGATTTTAACAGTCCTAATCATCTATGCACTGGTAACATCCTAGCTACCACCTGGCAACCAGCCAGCATTTCACAGCTGCTTGGCAACACCACAGCAACCAGCCAGAACACTGTACACTGTTAAAAATATTCCGTAAAATATACGGTAAAAAACCGGCAGCTGTAGTTGGCAGAATTATACCGTAAAAAATACAGTAAACCCATTTTAACGGTTTAACGGTTTTATCCTGTATAATGTATGGTTTAAAGGTTTTACTTTATATTTACAGTTTAATACCATAATTTAACTGATATAATATTAATATACGAACTTATTGAAGCACTGAAATCTGTTTTGTACCTTTGTATTACACTGGTAACCACCAAAAGCAGGTGGTGATGAGAGTCACGTGGTGAAACAAAGCCCATCACAAGCAGCTTTTAAATAATAAGATACATAGAAGGTGCACGGTGTCATTCACACAAGCACTAAACACCATCATGGTGAGACTCATTAAACTGAAATATGCAATAAACATTAATTTAACAACATTTTATGTAACATACAAACCTAATAAACATAACAGATGAGAAACAATTAAGAAGAAACATAGTTATTTCAAAGAAAAAACATCAAATTCAAACAAAATTTGAAATGCAACGCAGAGAATTCTGGGAACGTAAGTTTACGGTTTTTCCCTGTAAAGTTTACAGGAAATTAACCAGTTAAAATCACAGTCATTTTTTACAGTGTAGTACAGTGATCCTAACTATTTTTTTCACAAGAGCCACATTGGCAGAGCAAAATCAAAAGGCGAGGCACTTTTACGACAACATACTAAGTCACCTTTGCAAATGTGCATTTCTACATATAAATTGGACATCCCACATAAAAGAAATAACACGGCCAATACATTTTCGTTTAAGAACAGATTTACTTTAATAGTGGGATGAGCGAAAGCTGGCATGCATGTCAAACAAAATGCCCCCAAAAGAAAAAAAATCTCTATGTTTTCAGTGCTGATGCATTCATGTAACATTTAAGGGCACCTAAAAGCTGTCACAACGAACCGGCAAAATTAATGATTATGAATATGTAAAATATAGCAGAAGATATTTACCTTTTTTTTATGTCTGTCGGCTAGAAAGATGCTGACTCGTGATCTTCGCAGTAGTGAACGCGCCTGAGAGAAATGCACATTTCATACGGGAGGGAGAGCAGTCTGTTTTCTTTCGTTTTGTATTGTTTTGTTTAAAAGTAGATATTTAGATATTTATAGTAGCCTATGTGTCGGGTCTGTGAGGCAAGTAGGCTATACGCTGAGTTTCGGTTCATTCGTGAGACAAACTCCAGGTTCACACCGGCTCCTTCGTATAGTGGTTATCTATTTTCTATTTAATTCTTATTAATCCAGACAATTGGTTGATGAAACCTTGATTAAAATTAAGATACAATTAATACAAAACGAAATCAAATTTAAAGACAGGCTTTGTGCTTTCTGTTTGAGGTCTCAGTGAAAGTTTTAAAGCAGTCTTAGTGCCGCTGTCAGAGCGCTCACGTCCGTAACGGAGAATTGTCCAGTCCATAAGAATTATTTTTTTTTTTATACATTTCTAAATAAATGCGACTTATAGTCCAGTGCGAGGCTAGGCCTATATGTTTTTTCTTCTTCATGGCGCATTTTTTGACTGATGCGCCTTATAGGCTACTCCGGAGCGACTTTGATAGGCTACACCTGTATGAATTCTCATTTTACTTTTGCTTTTTTACTTTTGAGTTTTGCTTGAAAATAGTCTACTGTTGATGACTGTGCAAGACTAATGGATTCAGGGTCAGGCTTGAATGAGCATGCTTCAGACTCGTGGTGTGAGCAGAGCGAAATTGGAGCGGGAAATGCGCCGCTCCGTCCACCGTCCTTTTGAATTGAAATTGCCGCTCTGCGCTCTGTCCAAGATCCGCCCGCTCGCGCTCCCCGCTCGCTCCCCCCTCACATGCTCTGAAGGCAAGTGGCAGTGTGATACCGTAAGCTACTATGTGAGCCGCCAGTTATAGCTTGACGAGCCGCGCAATGAGTAACTGTGCTGTAGTATATCACCTTTCAATTGCTAGGCATGGCAATTAATCATATTCTGGTTATTTTGATCAAACAGTTACTACATAACACAAGTATTGATGACACCCATATTCAGAAAACGTGATGTTATGAAATAATCTGCCCTAGTGATCTCTGCAGCGCTCTGATTGGTCGAGAGTGTGTACTGAGTGACAACACTGTTGTTCTTTCATTGTGCTTTCAGTGCTCTGCCCTTTTCTCTCTCCTGTGTTCAGTGACTGCACACTTCAGAAACTACGGCTCATTCTAAGCAGTGTGGCCAAGTCCGCTGTTTTCCTGCAGAACTGGGCACTGCAGCCGAGGGTTGTTTTTCATGTCCGTGGGTTGAAGCGACACCAATATCGACATATTTAGCCCCTGAGATGTTAATGTTAACCGGCAGCCCTGCCAAAAAAAACATGTATTTTGACCCCCAGAATGATTTTTAACCTCGAAACACGATTGTGCTAGTTTTGAGAAGGTTTTGGACGGGTTTTATTGTGATGACCTGGCAACCCTGATTTTAAGGGCCATTTCAGTTCCAGTATGCTTCCAGTGTGCTGCAATCATTGCTCCCTAAAAGCTCCTGCAGTGCACCGTTAAAGCAGGAGCATCGACGCTCACTATGCTCTCTTAACAGAGTGTGTTCGGTCCCTGACAGGTGTGTGCACTCTGTAGCTGGATCTCTGATCATATGCTGTCATTTTCCATCCATGTTGCACAGAGGAATCCCAGTGTAAAGGAAGGAGATTTCAGAGGCACTGGATGATCCGATGCTGTAGAAGAGCGTGCACCAGCAGTGTTTACGTCACGATCCTGTGGAGAGAAGAGTGGAAGAAGGAAGCACACTGACTGTTGACCATCTGCAGTCCCGCTGCTGTCCAGCAGGATCCATGCCTCTGATAAAGCCTCACGCTGCTCCTGCGAGAACAACACACACTTTAGTGTCTGATCAGAACAGATTGTTGACATCTTACTACTGATACTACATTACTCCATGTTCTGTGTGAATGACCTACTACTATTCAGCTGAATGTGCGATGCTGTATCCCACAATGCAGTGCCATTGTACTGCTGTTTGAATGTTTCTGTGATTGCATAATGTGTACAGTATTTTACATACTATTTGAACAGAGATGAGAGTATATTGCAGCATGCCACTCTTCTCTTCTGAACACAGTCATCAGGTCCAGTGCTGTTTATAGCAGTCAAACCCTCAACACAGAACCAACACACCCAACTAGATGCTCCACTAAACCTGATCAGAATGAGCCACCACACAAGCCTGCACGAGCGCTGTGATTCCTCTCGTGGACAGGGGACGTCCAGCTGAATCAACGGTTGTGAGAGCTGCAGTCTGCGGTCAGATGCCAGATCACTTAGAGGAGCTCGCGGCTAGCATTCCTGGGCTAGTGTTTGGCAGACGGTGCTCGGAAAACACATCTCTGCTTCGATTTATGTCAGCTGAACTGCAGAAATAGAGGAATGTGTTAAACGGGTGCGAGAGCTCTGGGGCATGTACCATGAAGCTGGATTAGCTGGCTAGCTAGGTAAGTTTCAGGTTAGTTTGCACCAATCCTGGGTTTCAGGTACCATGTAAGTGGCTTGGCTTTTAGCGGCGTTTAGTGACATAGTAACTTAGACTCCAGGGCTAACCTGCTCCAGGTCAGGCTATGTTCTGGGTTAGAGATCTCAAACTGAAGCTGGACCAATCAGATGTGAGAAAAGTGACACTTCTGACACAGTCACTCCAGTTTATCTTGCTCCAAATCAAAGGTCACTAATGCTAAAAAAAATTATAGTAGTTTGGCTTTAATGATAATTAATCATCTTATGATTTATATAATTATTGTGATTCATATTATTATTTATCTTTTACACACAAGCAATTTTACCCTAACCCTAACCCTAACCCTAATACATAAATAAATATTAATGTATACAGATAAGATACAGATATAAGCTGTAGTATCAAAAGATTGTACTATTAAAAAAAAAAAAAAATCTGACCTTACACGTTCGAGTCTCTATCACTATATATTTTCAAATGTATAAACTAAGTTGAAAGGTTTCACTTGTGACTTCAGCAAGATAATTTATTTTATTTATCCTTCATATTTCATACGACCTTTAAATTTGTCAAATTCTTCAATCTCTTAACCTTTAGAAAAACCTTTAGTTTTGAATCTCGCTGGGTCTCTCGCGAGAAGTAAATCAAACTTGCTTTGAATTGCAAGGCTCGTGATTGGCTGTTCACCAGTGATGTCACATATTCATGTGCACGTGCTCCACAAACTCAGGATCAAAGCCTGAGCTGACAAAGAAAGCTGATGAACAGCATCATGGTACCAACAAAGCTGGATTGGAGAGGTTTGGTTTTGTCAACTCAAAACTAATCCTGTAACTCTGAATTTGTTCAGCTATCATCATGGTACAGGCCCCAGGTTTGATCTGGCAGCCGCAGTGAGGTCGATGAGTGACTCTGGATTCATACACACACTGCTCCGATAGCAGGAACATATTTACAGAAATGACTCTGATTCTTTGTAGAATTATGTTTAGAGAGAAACTCTCTAGAGTCAAACTCAGTTCCTGGAGCGCTGGAGCCCTGCAGAGTTTCATTCAACCCTAATTAAACACACCTGATCCAGCTAATCAGGTCCTTTAGGTTTATGTCAAAACTACACGTTGTGTGTGTTGGAGCAGGACTGGAACAGAGTTTGAAACCGCTGCTCTAGGCCAAGTGTACACTTTTTACACTTTATTTTACAGCACATGCACTGTGTACAGTGTACTAATGCAAGAAAGAATAACCTAAGGTAACTGCATGATTTTACTGTGGATTAAGATTAGGATTGTGGTTAGTACCAGCCTATTATTAGCCAGTCATTGTATTGTCAGGGCTGTTAAATAATGTGCTACCAAATTTCAAAACCGTAATGTGAGCTGTAAGGTGTCTGTGCTTTTTGCAGATGCTTTTCTCCTTTTCTTGTTCGATTAAAGTTCCTCAATGATCTAAAACTCTGGCATGGGCCTTTTCTGAAGCAGTGTGAAGGGCTGTCTGTTATCTCCAGAAGAGCATGTGTTCTCCGTACATGAGGGTTTAACAGCGTAAAGCACTTTAGGGCATTACCTGCGGAGCGGAGACTCAGGATCTGCTGCTGTTTTCATGTCCAACATCACACCACAGCAATCCAGACAAAGTGCTCCGTTCATTCTGTTCACTTCATTATGAATCTCAGTCTTATTGTGTCTTGTTTTGACATCATATTTTCATTATTTCTAATAGGTTTTGAAGTGTGTTGATCTTGTTCTCTTCTCTCTTTCTCTCTGGGTTGGTCGTGCTGTGGGATCCAAACTGACCCGTTGATCAGAGGATGAGGTAAGCCAGTGTTAATGTGCTTAAGATCTCTCACTGCAGTGTGTAGGAGCACACAGTACTGCTCATACTGTACTTCAAACTGCAGACTGTTTAAGATAGTGATGCTGTAACCAGATCGGTGGCCTTACGCATGATGAAGGACCTCTGTTCAGACGTGCCACAGTGTTGTCACTGGACCTTTTCTACTGCTTGCTTCATTCAGTGAGTGGTGTCCAGCTGCAGGCACCCAAATAAATAAATACAGTAAAGGAAAATAAGTGCATTATGGGATGAGCTCTGGCAGAGGTTGAAGGTTATCCACTATCAGGCCATTCTTATGACAAGAGAGGAGTTCTCCTGCTGTGAATAATCCCTGAGCAGTTTCTCATTCCTGCTGTTGCTCAAGAGAGGGTTTGGTCGTTGGTTTCACCAAACCCAGTTTTTCTTGTCCGGTCGGGTTCCTGAGGAATGCTGCCTGATGAAGGGTAGGTGCAGTGATGATGAGCCGGACAGACAAACCTCGCTGTTAGCTCTCACATTAACACCAGTTCAATACCTGTCATGATGAGCTGCTCTGTTTCCCAGCATGCTCTGGTGACTGAGGGACACATGGCTCTGTTTGAATGTGTTGATCTGTGGACAAACAGTGTGTTGGTGTCAAGAGCATCTCGTTAATTTTACACGTGTTCATGCTGGCAGTTTTAATGCGTCCCGCTGCAGTTGCTGTTTCAGATGTTTCTCCTAAAACACAAGTACTGCCATCCTAGTAGACACTGAGCTAGACCTGAATCTGCTGTGAAGAGCAGCTCAGATCATCTGGTCCTGGAAGAGTTAAACGTTTGAGCTCATTTTGAGATCCTCATTTGACTTGTGACGGACACACACTTTGGGAAACTATTGAGATCTTCTGAAACTCCCAGCAGGCTTCTTCTCTTAGAGGAACAGTAGGACAAACAGTTAAACTATTAAACAGTTTTCTGATCTTTTGTTACTATGCTGTCGTTGGTCTTTGCTTGAAATAATATTATATGTTTCCTCATTTGTATTTTCCGCTCCATTAGTAAAGCAAAGATGGAAGCATGAAAGTTGTTCTGTTCACTCCATGTTATGTAACAATGTTACCCTCATAAAACGTCAGCCAGCATACAATGGCTTTGTGTGAGCAACAGACCCAAAAGATCCCATTTTTGAGTCCGCCCCAGTTCGTTTAGATTCTGTGGAATAGAGAGGAGCACCACATCGAAATGAGGATGAATAAATCAGGGCTTTTCATTTGTGTTAAGTGTCTACTGATGAAGCTCTGGTTTAGGTTGTCTTCAAATCATGTTTTCACTAGCATTTCTGATGGAAAACAAAGCACCGTGGAAGTGGATGTTGTGGATTCGGCCTGTTCTGAGGGTGTCTGAAAGACTGACAGGAGTTTTTGTTTTCAATCCACTGGCTGGAATCACATCCCACTATAGAACAGCCGAACCCACTGATGACAAACCGCTCTACAATAACATGCTATTTGTAGCATCCGCAGTCTAGTATGTGCTCTTCTCTCTCCACGATGGATCTTGGTGATCGTTTTGGGTGTGGAAGAGATCTCTCTGTGGTGCTTCTAGTGCAGTAAACACAGAAAAAGGCCCAGAACTGCAGTGAAGCCAACTCTGAGGTTGTGATGTCATCCCATCCAGTTTTAGACTTGCAGACGCCTTCTGACCGCAGATATGTGCCTACTGTACAACCGCGTGAGTGTGTCTTTTGATGCCTGCAGTTCCTGCCTATATTTGGGCTTCATTAGGCCTTTAACTGGCACGTTGACTCGCAGACTCTTACAGTCTGTGTTTCTCTGTCTTTAAGTGTTCTCAGTTGAGCGGGTGTGTTGGAAACACCCAGCGGTTCCTCCCAGAACCTCTCTAACCTGTGTACCCAGTACAGTCACAGCTTTAAATATCTCACAACAAAAGCACCTATAGAGCAGTCTTTATGAGTGATGACGTCACGCCTCATGGAATCTCTCCACCCTCCTCAAGACTTTCACTACACTGTAAAAAACAATTGCCAGGAATTTACAAGATTAAAGAGAATTAATTTACAATAAATTACTGTAGTCAAAATTTGCTGTGAAATCAATGCATGCTGGGTCATTTTCTTACAAATGACTGTGAATGAACAGCAGAATGGTGATTGGTGATTTGTTTGGGTTCTTTGACAATTTTGTGACCTAAGTGAGCATGGAGGATTGTAGTATACACTATACACCTTTAGGGGAACTGCTGAATCATCAGAACACCGGCTCAAGGCTGAGTATGTAACTTATGTTACGAGTAACATCTGTGGATATTACAATATAACTTTCTAATTACAGAGCTTATTACAGAGCTGATGAACTCTAGCTTTCTATCCATGAAATGTTTGAAACTTAAAATTCAAGTGAAACTGGTGAACAAGAACTTTGTTGTAGCTGAGATCAATGAGGAGTAGACAGAATGATGTTATTTATGGTCCTTCTTCATCACTCCAGTTTGTGCTGCCATCATCAAATGAGGATGCTGTTACTCTCATCACATTATGGACACAATGCAAAACAACCACAACCTTCATTTCACAGCTGGCCATGTCACTCCAAACACCAGTAACTCGTGTCTTTCCTTTTTTTAATTTGTATTACATTTTAAACAATACATTAAAAATTATTGTCTTTCAATTGGGTTTCTAAGATATTACAGCTTAATATGTGAACTATTAACATATTGCAGCATCATAATGAAAACTGATTATTTCTTGTACATGCATGAGTGTGTCTCTGCACAGATGAACTCACTTCCTGTTCCAGCCGCACAGAAGGGCTCCATCCTCCGTCTGTGGTTTATCTGGCTCATTCTGGGTCTTGTGGTCTGGAATGACTCTGGAATGCCTGTGAACACCCAAATACGCTTGCCTTACAGAGGCTTTTCTATAAATACACCCCAGCCTGGTTCTCATGGCCCTGTGCGAACCCAGGAGATCTGGCAGGAACGAAGCGCTGTTGGCATGTGGTTTGAAAGTGACCGATCAGACAAAATGGAGTTTCAAATGTCTCATTTGAGAAATGCTTGTCTTACAAATGATGTGCTGTGATAAAGGGAATTTTCATAACCGCATATTGCTGATCTACTGTTCTGCAGAATGCAGATGTTCTGTATACAGTGTATCCAGTGTACTGGAGCCATCCTGACCTCTTCTATCAGACACGCATCGTCCCATGACACTTTTTCATTTTTTCATCCGTCAGCCACCTGCTGCATGTGCAGTACGGAGTGGAGCACACTGCCTGTGAGACTTTAACCCACAATCAGCTCCATTAGCTCTTTGATTTACAGTGTGCTGAATAAATCGGAAGTCATGTCATTCTTTTAAAGGTTTAGTTCTTTATTCTTGATGTTAAGTTGAAAACTGGACTTCAGTTTGGCATCATACTGCTGTTGGATATGTTTATTGCTACATCCGGCTTGACTAGTTTGACAGGTTCTTCACTCTTTAATACCAAAAGGTAAAACTGGTTGTAGATGATCTGCTCTTCCAGTAAATAACTGATTGTATTGTTGGAATAACACTGGACTGGATTGGCATTGTGTTGGACTGGTGGAGGTGACAGACAGGGTGTGGAGCTGCAGCTGTGCCCTAAACGCCTCCAGATGTGCCCGGCAGCGACAGGAAGCAGTAAACGTGCTGGATGTGACACTGGACGACAGCCCTGGGATTCTACACCCCAGCCCTGGAAGACACTAGCGACACACGCACTAAGAGCTGCTGCAGTGTGCTCGGTGTTATACAGTGATTTACCACAGTTAACAGCAGCTGCTGCTAGACTGCTAGGTCCTCAACAGCAGTGAGATAAAACAAAGGACCTATGTGTGGAATGTGGAGCCACACTGATGTGCTCAATCAATTTAACATAGACATTCATGACACTTTAGTGTGTTTCTTCTGGCTGACTCACATTACCTTCACATCTGTTTGGATGTTCACAAAAACTAGATATTCACTTCCTAACTACAACCGCTCCAGTCAGTTGTTTATTCACACTCATGACATTCTGAACCCCAGTGAGATGAAGCAGAGGTTTGCTTTAACTCAGTCTGCTCTTTTCCATACAGTACAGTGACCAGGAGCACACAAACCATCATCATATGACCCATGCACTGTAGTTCAGGTTGTCAGATTTTCTTTGTTTGTTGTTGAAAGTAAAGTTTGGTTTAAACACTGAATCTAGCAGCAGAGTATTTCATGAATGATGATGTACTGTTATTATCTCCTGCTATTTCATCTTTATAAGCATAACTCTAAGCATCCAATATAAATAATTGAGGTAAAGATGTGACAGAAATGTGTGTGAGAGGCCCAACATGTGTTTGTCATTCAGCCATCAAAGTGCTTAATATGTGTTTCCTTCCCTTCTTGCCACCAAACAAACACACACACACACACACACACACACACACACACGCAGACGCGTATGCTGAAACCTTACCTGAGTCATCTCAGCTTGTGTTAAACATTCAGGACCTGTAGATTCACTCCTGCAGTCACTGGACAATGCCTAAATGCACCCTAAATGCAGATCTCTGTTAAACTGAGACGGTTTCCGGAGGTTTGCCTGCCTTCTCAAAGCACAATTCTGGCACCACCATGTGGTAGAAATGGTTTTATGTTGTGTTGGCAAAAGCAGCAGTGAATATGCCTGCGTAATTTAATATAGTCAGCTGCACATTTTAGAGAATGACATTTAAAAGAAAGCAAATACAGTTTAGAAGAGAAACACTTTTTTTATTGTGTAGATCACAAAGAATATGAAGTTAATGCAGAACTCGACCTGGACCTTAGCGACACCCTAGAAACCACCGGAACAGCGAGCTCCAGAGCTTAATTACTCAGAACACTCCAGTGAGCATCTAGCAACACCCTAGAAACCACCCAGAACACTCCAGCGAGCACCTAGCGACGCCCTAGGAATCACCCAGAACACTCCAGCGAGCACTTAGCGACACCCTAGAAACCACCGGAACACTCCAGCGAGCACCTAGCAACACCCTAGAAACCACCGGAACACTCCAGCGAGCACCCAGCGACGGCCTAGAAACCACCCAGAACACTCCAGCGAGCACCTAGCGACACCCTAGAAACCACCGGAACACTCCAGTGATACCCTAGAAACCACCGGAACACTCCAGCGAGCACCTAGCGACGCCCTAGAAATGACCGGAACACTCCAGCGAGAACCTAGCGACGCCCTAGAAAACACTGGAACACTCCAGCGACGCCCTAGAAACCCCCGGAACACTCCATAGACGCCCTAGAAATCGCCAGAACACTCCAGCGAGCACCTAATGACGCCCTAGAAACCACCGGAACACTCCAGCGAGCACCTAGCGACGCCCTAGAAAGCACCGGAACACTCCAGCACGCACCTAGCGACGCCCTAGAAACCACCGGAACACTCCAGCGAGCACCTAGCGACGCCCTAGAAAGCACCGGAACACTCCAGCACGCACCTAGCGATGCCCTAGAAACCACCGGAACACTCCAGCGCGCACCTAGCGACGCCCTAGAAAACACCAGAACACTCCAGCGACGCCCTAGAAACCACCGGAACACACCAGTGAGCACCTAGCGACGCCCTAGAAACCACCGAAACACTCCAGCGACGCCCTAGAAACCACCGGAACACACCAGTGAGCACCTAGCGACGCCCTAGAAACCACCGAAACACTCCAGTGAGCACCCAGCAACGTCCTAGAATCCACCAGAACACTCCAGCGAGCACCTAGCGATGCCATAGAAACCACCGGAACACTCCAGCAACGCCCTAGAAACCACCGGAACACTCCAGCGAGCACCTAGCAACACCCTAGAAAACACCGGAACACTCCAGCGATGCTCTAGAAAACACCGGAACACTCCAGCGATGCCCTAGAAAACACCAGAACACTCCAGCGAGCACCTAGAGACACCCTAGAAACCACCGAAACACTCCAGCAAGCACTTAGCGACGCCCTAGAAAACCCCGGAACACTCCAGCGTGCACCTAGCGACGCTGTAGAATCCACCGATACACTCCAGCGCGCACCTAGCGACGCCCTAGAAACCACCGAAACACTCCAGCGAGCTCCTAGCGATGCCCTAGAAAACACTGGAACACTCAAGCAACGCCCTAGAAACCACCGGAACACTCCAGTGAACACCTAGCAATGCCCAAGAAACCACCGGAACACTCCAACGATGCCCTAGAAACCACCGGAACACTCCAGTGAGCACCTAGCAACACCCTTAAAAAAAAAAAGACCGGAACACTCCAGCGATGCCCTAGAAACCACCGAAACACTCCAGCGAGCACCTAGCGACACCCTAGAAACCACCGGAACACTCCAGCGAGCACCTAGCGACGCCCTAGAAAACACCGGAACACTCCAGCGAGCACCTAGCGATGCCGTAGAATCCACCGATACACTCCAGCGCGCACCTAGCGACGCCCTAGAAACCACCTGAACACTCCAGCGAAGCACCTAACGACGCCCTAGAAATCACCGGAACACTCCTCCCTAACTTTCAGAGAACTTTAGAAACAGCACCCTGGCAAAGGCTCATAAACTCATTTTCTGAATCCATGCTCTATTGCAGGCACTGAAGCTCCAGTGTGTGGGAATGTGTTATCAGGCGTGATGATGTCATCATTTGGTTGGGTGAGGTTTGATCCTGAGGGTGGCACTGCATGCTAACAGGCTACTTTACAAACATCAGCTTGTCTCAGCTCGAGTAGAGTGAGCAGTAACCAGCAGGAAAGCTCTGAAATCTGAGCTGAGTGTAGTGGAGTTATTGAGCTCTCTGCAGCACACCGGGACAGACATATGATGCTGGAGCCGTCAGACGAGCCGCGAGATCAGCCTTCATCTGCTGAAGTGAGGAACAGAGTCAGTATTTATTCCCTCTAGGCTTTTGTGTTTGATCATCGTTAGCTGATTAGCATCTTGTTGCAGCCAAAACATTTTGAATGAACATTTTTGAGTTTTCATTATTTTTCAGTTGGTGAGTTTTGAGTTACAGTGAATGACTTCAGCATGTCAGTGTGTAAAGTGTGTTTCAGATATGGAGGATCATGATTTTGAGGTTCAGATGAATTCATTGCCTGTTCCGTTACTCTTGGTAACAATTATAGTTAATGACCTTATCAGGTGAATCTCTCTCTCTCTCTCTCTCTCTCTCTCTGAATTAATTTCAGAATAAATTTCTCTTTTCAATTATATTTCTGTATGGTGCATTGATAGACTGGTCTGTATGTGTGTGTCCTGAATGAAATGATTTGTTTGCTCAAGTGAGGCTCAGATGCACCACTGGAAGCACACACACATTTCTGCAGGTAGAAATGCTTTTATTTAAAGGGAACCCCGGGTATTTAGACTTGTAATTTTTAATATAATGTAAATCATGTCATCCTGCCAGGACGGGATCTGGTGCTTCTTGTCACTGCTGTTTGTAAGCTCTTTCAGTAGCTGTGATCTACTAAAAGCCTCAAAGGCATCAGGAATAAAGTAGAGAGCACAAAGACGCAGGTCTTTATGAATTTTTATTCATCCTCAGGCATCTTTTTTCCTCATCTCATTGTTAGGAAAGCAGTGAAGTCTTACACCGCTTCTCTTGTTGGCCTTTGAAAATTACAACCAAAAGCCACACAGTGGGGCATTGTAGTAGTATTTCATTTGTAGCAGTTGTGTTGTGATTAAAATAGCAACAGGTAGTAGTAGCTCACCGAGTGCAACCATTTCACATCATCCAAGTAATGCACCCCCCCCCCCCCCCACCCCATCGTCCAAAATATGTACAAAATATTGTGGATTTGTTTAAATAACGTAACTCTTTCATGGGTTTCTACTACATATTTCAGTAAGAGACATAATTTGTTATACATTCCTTTTGTTATTGTGCACAATAAAAAAAAGAATTTTAGAAACGTGTATCCAAATGTTATATCTTTGCAATGATTTTGTGTTTGAAGCCTTTCGAAAATATTGCTAATAGCTAGAACATTAATTTCATGTTGGTTAACTTAAAGGTTATGGCAATAATAACAAAGCTCTGGGATAAGTGGAGACCTCTGGTGGGTAGACTGATCTTTAGCCTTGATGTACCAATCAAGAAGCCTCTTCAAACGTGTGTTTCAGGAGGTGAGTGAAGCCCCTACAATCCAGGGATGGCAAACTGACTCTGTTCTGCTGTCAAACTTTACACCAAAGAAAGAAAGCCTAGTTTCTCTTCACATTGTTTGACTCATAATGTCACAGAAGTGAGTGAATTGGCTCTGGATTTCATGCAACGCTTTGGGACCTTAGTTAAAAGGAAAGGTAGGGGAAATATTTATTTGAAGTTCTCAGGGAGAAGTGCTTCATGTTTCACTGGATCACTGGATGTGTTTGGAAGAAACCGAGAGTGGCCGATCCAGAGCCTAGACCTGGTCCTGAATGCATGGACTGCTTGCAGAAGTGATGGGACCGATTGAGAAGAAAAAGTATTGTTTTCTTTTGAACTAGACAGGTCAGAGTGAGGCATTGCATCTTGGGAGATTTCTGGCTTATTTTTAGAGTTAGCCTGAGAATTCAGGCAGAGGTCACCTCAAAAAGTTCAGCCTTTCCAAGTGGCCATGAAATACATTCTCCTGTGATGTGGTGGATTCAAATCATTTTATTTTCTGCTGCTGATGCATTTACCAGTGTGCTGTTCAAATCCGTCTGTTGTGTGAATGTTTGAACCTGAATTCATTTTCCTAGACTGATTTTTTCATTCAGACAAAGACAATGATTTATCTCTTCTCAATGCCATTCTCTATGAATGTGCAGACGTTCACTCAGATGAAGATGTGATGACAGTTGATTGGTTGGTTGATGGCTCAGCTCTAGCTCCTCATGAAGGTGTCCGGGACTGAGGTCTGTCATGAAGAAGGGCTCTTATTTCCTCCCACGGTTGTTTTTATCCCGTTCACTCTCACTTCTGCTCACCTCGTCTTCCACTTCTCCATGTTCAGTTGAGACCTTCACACCGTCTATCTGACATCTGAAATCGGCCGAATATTCTCAAAAATAGTCTTATACATTTCATTTCTGGGATGGAAAAAACATCAGTTGTCAACACTCAGTGCTTGTAAATTACCAGTGTTCATCTCAACTCATCTAAAATTGTTTCCCTTCTGAAATGTTGTCATTTTAGTGTACAGCTCCTCAATTAAATGTGTGATTGTACAATAGGTGCACCGACAGGTCAAGCCCAGGAATGAGTGCTGAAACACAGAAGGCAGCTGAGGCGAGCAGAACTGTTTCTGTTGCTCTTTCTCAGGATTATTCTGGATTTTCAAAGACCCAAAGCCCAAGTATCCAACACTGTAGTAAGAACTAACATGGAAACCAGCCAATGCTCCCTAGCAAAGACCACAATACCCCTGCAACCTCATAGAAACTGCCTGGCAAAACCTATACAGCAAAATTTCCAGCGTTATATCATCTCGGCTCAAGAGTGCATATTGTCCCGATCTACAGAGATAAAAATAACACTAAGGCAGTCTTAAAGTTCATGAGATAATTAAGTGCTGATTGAGCGTTAGTGATGAATAGCTTCTGTTAACAAGCAGAATCACTGTAGAAAAGACAAACACAAGAACTACATCTGACTTCAGCCCAGAGGTGGGACTTTCAAGTCTTGAAGTCATATCCCAGGTCCTCAAAGAATTAAAGACAATGAGTTAATTAAGAGATTTTAAGAAATTAAGATTTTGCATGTGTAATGAGCACCTTCTTTTATTGAGAATTACAGAGGATCAGATGTTGATGTTTTATTGGTTAAAATGATACCACCATCATGGAGATCAGTGTTTGGTTTAGTTGGGCTCTTGACACTTGACTCCTGCATTAGATCTCTCTCTGTAAAAATGCATGAGGTGTTGTAAAGCAGAAAGATCAGATAATCACCATGAGCTGATCTGATTAAAGTCAAAATAATGTTTTTCAATTATATGTGTATCTTTTGCATAATCAGTCTTGCAAAGCTAAAGTTTACAAGTGAAGCATTGCTCTAATAGTTTATTATTAGTCTAATAGTGAAGGAATATTAAATATAATGCTTATATAAAGTCCAGTATTATTTACACATACACAGACACTTTAAGAACCAGCAAATGTAACTCAACAAAGGTGACAATCAACAAAATGCTTCATGCTGCAATGCATGCTGGGTAACACCATAGTAAAAACTCCCATCATGCACTGCAGTATGAAAAGTTATTGTCACCACCGTTGAGGGTCATATGATAAGTGTTCATATCTAAAAGCCTGAGCTGATACAGCTTTCTTTTGTATTTCAATATTGAAGCATTATAACATTTGTTTAGCGGGACTAACAGCTGACTGTCAGACAATAAACCAAAAAGACAGACCACTTAGTGATGTTCATTTGTCATGAGTTATAGACAGAAAGTGAAAACTCAGCTTGCTACTTCAAGGTTTGATTCAGTATTGCACAAGCATTAGCTATGAAACAATATTGCAATTGCTTAGAAACAAATTATTTTAATTTAGCAAAAGGGTCAAGAGACTACCTAAACCAAACATTGACCACAAGTATGGTGGCATTTTGTTTTTTGTTTTGTTTTTTCTTCAGTTGATTTCGTCCAAGGCTGTAGATACAGTCAGATGTAGTTCTAGTGTTTCTCTTTCATTTATTAATTCTGATTGTTAACAGCTGCTGTCCATCATTAATGCCCAATCAGCACTTAATGAATCACTTAATTAGCTCCTTAACATCAACACTGCTTCAGTGTTATTTGAACTCTCTTTTGATTGGGACAATATGCACAGAGGTGGGTAGAGAACCCAAAAACTGTCCTCAAGTAAAAGTTAAAGTACTAGTCTGAATATTTACTTGAGTAAGAGTAAAAAAGTATCAGATAAAAAAAGTAGTTAGTTACTAGTTACTTTGGGTCATATACTGAATATCTATAGTCTATTTTTATTTAGATATTTAGATAAAATATTATGTGTGTGTGTGAATATATATATTCATCAGCCTTTACACCAGTCTTCAGTGTCACATAATCCTTCAGAAATCATTCCAATATGTTGATCTACTATCAATTATCTTCTTTTTAGCTTTATATTCATCAAAGAATCCTAAACAAAACGTCACCAGTTCCAAAAAATATTAAGCAAAAAAAATGTTTCCAGCACTAGTAATAAATCAATATATTAGAATTATTTTTGAAGGATCATAAACCTGAAAACTGGAGTAACAGCTGATGAAAATTCGGATTTGCATCAATGAAATAAATTCTATTTTAAAGTATTATATATGTATAAATAACCTCTGACACAGAGAAGAGTGAAAACTCCTCACATAACCGCTAAGTTACCGAACATCTGAACATAACGAACCAAATGCACTGATGGATCTTCTTCCGTCTGTTCCGCAAAATGTATATATATACAAAAGTATATTTCTGCAAGCGTAAATATTGTGGAAATTTCAATATTAATTGAGTCTAGGCAAAGGAACAGAGCTAATGGGTTTGGAGGTTATTTATTTCATACTCTGTGACAGCTTATTTTATGTAAAAATTATACATTGTATTTAATGTTACAAGTACCTGTACAACAAACTAATGTCATAGTGGTATTGTGTACTGTAATCAAATGTAGCCTATCTATACTTGTTGAACCGTAGACAGCAGACACAGTGTTAATCTAATAAAAATGATCTTCATCACTAGCAAACAATAGTTTTTGCAGGTTTGCTTTCAACTGACTGTAGATCCAGAGTCATGTCTTCAACGATCTTGATGTTCTTAAACTTTGTGAGTGAGAACCGCTCCAGACGACTCGATGCGCGTGGCAGGGAACTGAACAAATCATTCAAAGTGATTCACGAAGCAATTCACTGGTTTGCCAACTGATTTGATCAAGCCTTTGAACAGAATTGACTCAAAAGAATGAATCATTCGCGAATGGGCATCGCATCGCTCATTGCCCAGAGAAAAGTCGACAGTGGGTTTAGAATAAACTGAAGTATTTATAACATTTATTGCATCAAGATTAAGTATCGACCACAACAACGAAATAAAAGTACGAGTTTTTTCACAAAAAATGTACTTTAAGTAAAAGTACCCATGTTTAAATACTGTATACTCCAAAAGTATTAGTTACCCAAAAAATGTACTAAGTAAAGTAAATGTAACGGTATAAATGTAACTCGTTACTACCCACGCCTCATGTTTTCAGATATTCTGGAAATCAAGGTTAAGATGTGTCCTATGAGCTAATGAACTTGGATGAAGCCTCTTAACCTGTAATGAGGCAGCCATGTGAAGCAGCTGGTAGTGAAATGTCACTCAGTGGTTGGCCCTTACAGAAGGTTAAAGCCCTGTTGGTGCTCAAATGTCCTTTTAAATGCTCTTTCCATATAAAGACACCGATCTCTGATTAGCATCATGTCTATTGCGTTTGACAATGATACACATAGTTTAGTCAAGGCCATTCCCAAGAAAAGACCTTCCAGCAGTTGCTACAATTTGTAAGTGTGTACTTTTTACATGAATGACTCTGACAGTTTGTTGTGTGTGTGGAGATAGAATACGGGTATTAAAGACCAGCTGAGTTTGGTGGCATTTAAGTCAATTAAGAAAGACAAGCCTTTCAATATGCCCTGTCCCAATTTTCTGTTTGTTTCAACAAAATAAAGACAGGTGTGTTCATAAAACATGTTACATTATTTGTATATTATTTGACGACTGCAGCCTGTAGACTGTGATTCCACATCTGGATTGCTGTGATTGGAGTTCAATCTGCGTGTATGCATCATTACTGGATTTGATTGAGGTAAAGTGTTAAATGGTTATAAAGCAGGGTCAGATGTAAACCTCTGCACATGAATGTAGCCTCTGGCGTCCTGTTTTTAAAGCACTTTCTCTTTAGGCAAGGCAAGTTTATTTATATAGCACATTTCGTACACAATGGTAATTCAAAGTGCTTTACATAAAAGAAAGTAAAATAATAATGAAGAAAAATAATAAAACAAGCAATTTTAAAACTTTGGAAATTATTTAAAAAATGACTTATTTAAAATGAATTTAAAACCATTAAAAATAGAAAATGATTTTACATAAAATACAGTGCAATCAGTTTGGACATTGCACAGTGCTCATTCAATAAATGCACAGCTAAACAGATGAGTTTTGAGTCTAGATTTAAATGTGACTAGTGTTTTAGCACATCTGATCTCTTCTGGAAGCTGATTCCAGCTGCGGGCCGCATAGTAACTAAAGGCAGACTCCCCTTGTTTTGTGTGAACCCTTGGTATTTCTAACTGACTCGATCCTAATGATCTGAGTGCTCTGTTAGGTTTATATTCAGTGAGCATATCTGAAATATATTTCGGTACTAGGTCATTTAGTGACTTGTATACGAGTAAAAGTACTTTAAAATCAATCCTAAATGTAACTGGAAGCCAGTGTAAGGACCTGAGGACTGGTGTGATATGCTCAGATTTTCTGGTTCTAGTCAGAATCCTGGCAGCAGCGTTCTGGATGAGCTGCAGCTGTCTAATGGTCTTTTTGGGAAGGCCGGTGAGGAGCCCATTACAATAGTCCACCCTGCTGGTGATGAAGGCATGAACAAGTTTCTCCAAGTCTTAGCTGGAAACAAAAGATCTAATTCTTGCAATGTTTTTTAAATGATAGTATGCTGATTTAGTTACTACTTTGACATGACTACTGAAACTAATGGCGCTTTTCCATTACCAGTACCAGCTCGACTCGACTCAGCTCGGCTCGCTTTTCGCTCCATTCTCCATTGCAGATAGTACCTCCACAATAGTACCTGGTTGTCATAGCGACGCTGCAGGAAACTGCCGTGACGTAATCTTCTACGCGACACACACCCGCTACCCACACATACTATTGCTGGCGCGTGTAATGATGATGCAGTGAATAGTGACGATTCTCTCTGACCAATCAGCAGTCTGCTGTGTTTTCACGTCACATTATAGTATCGCCTCAGCTCGCTTGGAACCTCGCCGGAGGTGGTACGAAAAAAAGTACCTGGAAGCCGGTACAGGTACAACTTTTACACAGTGGAAAACCAAACAGAGCCAAGTCGAGGCGAGCTGAGGCGAGCTGGTACTGTGTAGTGGAAAAGCGCCATAAGGTCTGTCTCCACAATCACACCAAGATTCCTGACTTGATTTTTTGTTGTTTGACCCCTAGAGTTAAGGTATGCATTCACCTTGAACACTTCATCTTTGTTTTCAAATGCAATGACTTCAGTTTTTTCCTTGTTTAACTGAAGAAAGTTCTGGCACATCCAACTATTAATTTCATCAATGCATTGGCAGAGGGAGTCAATGGGGCTGTAGTCATATGGAGATAAGGCTAGGTAAATCTGGGTATCATCAGCATAGCTGTGATAGGCAATTTGGTTCTTTCTCATTATTTGACTTAGTGGGAGCATATACAGGCTAAACAAGAGCGGTGCAAGAATTGACCCTTGTGGGACTCCGCATGTCATGGACGTCCACTTAGACTTATGCTCTCCTAGACTCACATAATAACCTCTCCCTTCTAAGTATGACCTGAACCATTTGAGTACCATCCCAGAAAGCCCGACCCAGTTTTCCAGTCTCTCTAGTAGTATGTTATGATCGACAGTGTCAAACGCAGCACTGAGATCTAGCAATACCAGCACCGATATTTTGCCAGAGTCACAATTTAAGCGAATATCATTTATTATCTTAATGAGTGCTGTCTCTGTGCTGTGATGTGGTCGAAAACCAAAATATTTTTGCCTGTAAAAGGAAGATTAGATATTGGTCTAAAATTGCTCAAAATGGTGTTATCAAGATTGCTCTTTTTCAGGAGGGGCTTAACAACTGCAGTTTTCAGGGAGTTTGGAAATATCCCAGAAAGAAGTGAGGCATTCACCTCTTCTAAAAGATCTGCTTCTAAGCAGTTAAGCACACTTTTGAAATAAGATGTGGGAAGTGTGTCAAGATAGCAGGTTGATGATTTTAGGTGCTGCTTCAAAAATCGACATAGTATCTTTTTGATATTGTGGCCTAATCTGTCTGACCTCTGCATTACTTGAGGATGTGCTAATCGCCTTCCTGATATTGATGATCTTCTCAGAAAAGAAGGAAGCAAACTCATTGCATTTGCTGTCTGAGAGCATTTCACTGGGAATCTGACTTGGGGGGTTTGTCAGTCTCTCAACAGTGGCAAAAAGAGTACGAGTGTTATTTAAGTTACTGTTTATAAGGTTTGAGAAGAAATTCTGTCTAGCTGTGGCTAGTTTCACATTAAAAGCATGAAGGCTGTCTTTGTAGATGCTATAGTGAATTTCAAGTTTCATCTTCCGCCACATCCGCTCTGCTACATTCTTAACGTTTGAGTTGAAGGAATCAAGGAGAGTATCAACAGAGTCTGCAGAAATGCTTGGTGTTAAAGATATAGCCTCCATAAATAGTACACTTGTGTTCTCGTTAATGCATCTCCTTCTGACAGAGACCGAGATCTAGATTCAGGGATAGCAGAGATCAATATATCAAAGAAAATACAGAAGTGATCAGATAGTGCTACGTCCTTTAGGGACATTAGCGAGATGTTTGCGTACATGCCAACACAGGCTGACATTAAATTATTCCTTTGTGATGAGACTTGACAGTGTTTCCCGCAGTGTTCGTGTTTGGTGCTGTAGATCCTTTCTAAAGATTGAGAGACAAATTAAAGACAGGAGGAATATGTACAGTGACCAGTCAATAGTGTGATTCATAAATAAGTGCCCTGCAAACACAACCATGCCTTCAAACTCCTGGAAATCCAATAAAACCAGCCTGGACTGAGAAAGGGCTGTCCAGTTCTGTGTGCATCAGATGAAAGGAAGAGCATTTCACTTCTTGTTTGTACTGTATTTATTGTAAAAAGCTGAGTCGGATTCTCTTGGTGTTTTTCCCGCTGGAGAGCCTCCCTTCATCTTTTTTGGCTGCTTCCATATCCTCCGTTTATCTGCTTCTCCTGCTGGTATTTCCTGAACTCTATTGTGCTGGGCTGGCCACGTTTGGTCTCTCACACTGCTGCGGCGTGCGTGCGTGTGTGTGTGTGTGTGTGTGTGTGTGTTAGGCTTCATTCGTCTTGTGCTGAGCCAAGCGAGTGTATCAGCCTTCTGTGGGATGGTAAGTAGATCCGTGCATCTGTCAGCTGCTGTGGGGAAACCCAGACGTGCATGTTTAGGGATCTAATGCATCAGTCTGGTCGCTGTGATGCTGGTCTGCTGGTTTTGAGACTGTGATGGCGGTTAGTGTTGCGGCGTGGCTCATTCTCAGCTAATGCGGTGAGGTGATGTTGAGACTTCATGAACAGACCCAGAGGCAATATGCAAACTCCTTTAGTATTTTCTGCACTGCTTTTGGGTGAAATCTGAACACTCACAGAAATATTTCACCCAAAATTTAAGATTAAAATCAACTGCAAATCAAAGACATTAAATCTCTGAAGATCTCAGCAGAGGAGGATCAATTTACATCATTTACATCAACATCATTTGACGTCACCATTGTGGTGGACAGTGTTTGGTTTAGTTGGGATCTTGGTCCTCATACTTATTGCGTTAGCTTGTCTCTGGCTGTTATAACGTTGTGTTATAAAACACTCTTATTGTAGCAGAGAGCAGTGAGCTCAAGTGCTAATATCTTTCTTTTAATGTTGATTAAACTATAGCACAATAAGTAATTAATGTTTTGTTGCAACTATGTATTTATTTTCATGGACAGACACGTTGTAGAAAAAAAGAATGTACTTATTTTTAAGAAACACATCATGTAGTCACACACAGACATCAAGATTGTGGATATGCATCACATCAATGGTGACAATTAAAACTAAAAAGGTCTGGAAAATAAGGATGAGTTTGTGCTATGAAGCGATTTTGTGTGTTTTGATTGTCACCATTGTTGTGATGCATATGCTAAATCTTGATGTCTGTGTGTGAGTACATGATGCTTTAGCTCAAAATATTTCAAACGCATGCATTTTGTCCAACTTCAAAATAAGTATTTCGCTCTTGGTGCCTGTACTGCAGAGTTAAAAGGTTTAGGAGATATATGCAATCATAACAACACTTATTTCATGACCTCAGATACTTGTAATGTGATGACTTTATCATCACCAACAAAGAGCTGATAACACCTGAGCTCTCTTAAACTTGTCTTTCTTTACTACAACAACAGTGTTTCACAAACACACAGTTATAACAGCCAGAGACAAGCTAACACAAGAAGTATGAAGACCAAGATCCCAACTAAACCAAACACTGTCCACCACAATGGTGACGTCAAATGAATCAAATATTAACATTTAAACCTCTGTTAGTTCTCAATAAGAGCTTCTCTAGATGTCTGACAGAAATAAAGTCAATCTAATGAGTGAAGCTGTTTGTGAAGATGTTTGATCCTCCTCTGCTGAGATCTTCAGAGATTTAATGTCTTTGATTTGCAGTTGATTTTACCACATGCTCAATCGTCAGTTATTTCATTATTTCATGAAGATTATTTTATTTTCTTGATTTTAGGTCAAACACAGTGTCTGGAAATTACATTGAAATAACATGAGTCTAAATCTAATGCATCCTGAGAGTGTTGATTTGGTCCAGAAACAGTATAAATGATGTCTAAATGAACCTTAAATGATGTTGAAATATTTCCGCTGACCACTTTTGAACTAGTTTTTAACCTTGTAAGGAGGTTCTGTGAACGTCTAAATCAGACGTACAGAAGACGTCAAAAAAAGACGTCATAAAAACTTTCATTCTGGCTCCTCAGTGGACGTCTTTTCAACGTCTGCAAAGACATAAAAAGACGTCCACAAGACGTAACTTTGCACAGTGGGTAAGTTCACAAATAACCTAATAGAGTTGTTTTTGTGTTTGTCTAATTCTATTTTTTTTATAAGATAAATGTGATGCATTGTTTAATTTGGTTTAGTATATAAGCATACATTAAACATGATTCAAATAAATGTTATTTAACTTTTTTAATTATCCTGATTTAGTTCTCTTAATTATTATGCAATTTATACAATAAACTTTATGTATTTTAAATAAATAAACTTTTTATTATTAATTAAGAATAATTACACTTTACATAAACTAATTACATAAACCTGAGGATTATGCATTTAAAATAAATAGGTTTTATTATCCTAATGAAAATAAATCGTATAAAGTTTATTTGGTAGATTTGTGTTAAAATTATGAAAAAAATATAAATGGGAATTTGTTATGTAATAAAATTACATAAATCTTAAATTTTGGGTGAAATATTTCTGTGAGTGAAGAATTCATGTGGTCAAATGTGTTTGGGTATAATGGTCTTTAATAATTAGATATTTCCTGAAAGAATGAGGATGTTCAATGAGAACAACAGGCTGAGGTCTTGGTTTATTCAGTAGTGAAAAGTGGCTGCATTTGTCAGGTAGTTACATTATGTATTAGATATCGTGCATATGAGATCAATTTTGATTTTGATTGTGTCTTTTAATAAGCAAAGATGAAGCACAAGAGATGCGTGGACTTTGGTGAATGACAGGTATCTTCTGAGTTCTGCTGGCACTGATACAGAACTCATGACAAGTCTTTACATGTCAGATCTTTGAGAGATTTCTCAACTCAACAATCGGCAGCAAGTGAGCCTGGGCTCTGTGAAAAATGGGATTAAACAACTATAACATTTTACCTCATAATAGTAATTTCATTAAAAATTTTGTATAATTTATTGTGAAAAGTGCTATATAAATACACATCCAACAGTGTATCTTTAAACAGATGTACTGTTAACCGAAATATTACAGAGAATAGTTTAATAATTGATAATACTGATACTGATTTTTTAATTTTCATTTTTTTCTCTCACATCCTTGTTGGGGCTTGTCATTTAAACAGTTTAAAAACCTCTTGTCTACAGACTTCTCCTGTAGACTTGCATTGGGCAAACGTGTCCTTTTCATTTCTGATAACTGACTTATGAGTCCTATTTATTGTTGACAGCACAGCATGAACATGGACCATGGAGGATGAAAATAATCCAGAATATTCTCTCCAGATCAGCTGTTTTCTGGTCCAGGACTCTGTGAAGTGTTTTAACTGCTGGAGACTCAGTCAGTCTTACGGCTTACAGCTTTGCACATTCAGAAGCGGAAAAACATGAGGGATTTATGGAGATTGATGGTTGACCGTGATTGGTTTAGACCATAGAGTGGACAGAGTTAACTGCCCCAGGACACTTGAGACTCCAGACTGCTGTGATGCTGTGAATGTGGTCTGTATTCTCTAATGTTAATGTGCAGAAAGACTTGAGAAAGTGGCATGTCCGCCAACCATGTACAGACACCAGTGATTTATCAGGTCTCATGGGTGATGATCGACAGCAGCTGAAATCAGCAGAAGATGAGTGCACACTGTCCCTAACACTGAGGGTCTGATCAGTGAGACAAAGCCAGCGTTAACCCCAGACATGAGCTGAAGCCACAGCGCTCTGTGTCCTATTACACCATGTTGAGCTGCTGAATAAGCACTGGCTGTTTGGATTTGATAGTCGTGTCATAGCCGTGCAGGGCTCTTTGCCCAGAATTACATGTTATTATTATTATATACATATATATTTTTTTGTGACCATGTGTTTATAATAAAGCAAAGCCAATCCAAAACCTACATACTCCTGTCTGTCCAGAGCAAAGTGTAGTGGCTGGATGAATGTCAGTCTATTAGTGCTCCGTTTAATAAATCATAAAAACATACATCATGAGTCACCTAGTTTTAGCTTTATAAGGCAATACATCCTCCAAAGTGTAAATGCACAGTTACTCTATATTAGTAGAGTTCTCTGTATTGTATTTAAACTCTTAATACAAATATATGTTGTAATATGACACTCATCTATTTTAGAGAGAGATTGCAAACAACTTTTAACAAAACATTACACACAAAAAACCCTGAATGCAGTGAGATTCAAAGCCTGAAGTGAACAAAACACACAAGTATTTGACCGCATATATTTATATACCCAAAGACTCACAAAAGAACTACTTTATTCTTAATTGTTTGAGCACATTTGTACGAAGCTCCTGATTTGAGATGTTTGCTATGAGATTGGTCAGATGAGGATATACAGTCAGATCCCTCCAGAGAAACAGATCTCAGCTTGTGCTATCAGTTTGATGTGAGTGCTTCTCGCTCGCAGCTTCAGGCACACACACACACACACACACACACACACACACACACACACACACACACAGACGCTTACAGTGCTGCTTATATCATCCCTCATATAGCGCTTGTATTCATACTGAACTTCAACATCCTCACCTGAGTTAACAAGACGATTACTGAAATGATCTCAGCAGCTCCTTTAATGACAGCAATGAAATGCAGTGGAAAGGTTTTTTTGGGATTAAGTTCATTTTCATGGCAAAGAAGGACTATGCAATTCATCTGATCACTCTTCATAACATGCTGGAGTATATGCAAATTGCTATTATAAAAACTTAAGCAACAACTTTTCCAATTTCCAATATTTATGTCATTCTCAAAACGTTTGGCCACGACTGTAGTACTGAAAAATAACAATTCTGACAGCATTTACTCACCTTCACGTTGTATCTCTCCTGCACCATAAATTCACTAACAGATGCTTTTATCCAAAGTTACTACAAATGAGGACAATCAAACCAACAAAAGAGCAACTATATGTAATTGTTACAAGTCCTGGTTAGTTTAATGCAGTTATATATAAGATAGAAAACGAGTGGATCGAATAGAAATAGTATAGAGAGTGCAAGTGTTAGAGGGTCAAGGTTTTTTACAGTTTCTTTATGCCAGCAGCTGTAGGTAGCCAGTGTAGATGAATCAACAGAGGAGAGAAACATGAAGACTACTCTGGCTGATTAGTTTCAGAGGTTTGATGGAACTGGCTGGACGTCCCGCGTAACGCCTTACGCACTTTATTCAGTTCAAGTCAATCTTCCCTTCTGGCCTCAGCATTTCTTTTGTGCTTCTGCTTACTCATTTTTGACATGTTGCATTTGGTGTTTCAGCGACATCACACTGAATATGCGCAAAGATGAGATTTGAGGGCCATAGTAAGATTTGAAGGAGAACCGATTTGGTGAAAACCGTCTGTTCCTCACACAAGAACTGTGTGCTGCATTCCACGTGGACTACTTTGGTTGTGTTAACAGCCACTGCATCCTGGACTTTCTTTAGGCTGATGTTTCAGTGATTGGACAGCGGAAGAGGACAGGCGGTCGTCTCTGATTGTTAAATCACATCCTCAGGGAGAGTCTAATGATCTTATTAAAACAGTCCATGTCTTCCTGCTACAGGAAACTGCTGTTATATTTCTCTTATGGGGCTCAGTCATGTTGCTCAGTTATATATTCAAACTGTTGTATGCATGTGTGTGTGTGTTTGAGTATTTTTAGATAAAGATTCATGTGAAGTATTCTCTGGCAGATTCCATTGTAATACCTCTGTTTCCCCGTCTGTTCTCCCTGTAGTCTTGTCCTGGTTTCTCAGTAAAAATGGAAATAATGTTTGGCATACTTTCACAGACACGTGCAGCAGAACTGATGAGCTTCTGAATCCCAGATAACTGTAATCTTCATTTCTATAGCCACCGCTACACATCAGTCACACACTGGACACTGATCTTACAGATGATCTGTGCTGTCCAACTTCCCAGATAGTCATTGATAGATTGACAAGATGACTCTACTGTGAGTTTGGGCTGTGACTGTCTTCCTGTAGCTCAAACAGTAGATGGGAAGTAAGAACTGATCATATGTGTACCTAGAATGCAATGTACAGTCTGCCCAAGTACATATCTGTACATTTTTGGAAGCAGTCATTTATTCTGCTCCGGGTGTGTGTGTGTGTGTGTGTGTGTGTGTGTGTGTGTGTGTGTGTGTGTGTTCACTTCTCACTGCTGTGTGTGCACTTGGATGAGTGAAAGGCAGAGCACAAATTCTGATTATGGTTTACCATACTTTCCACACATCTCGCTCTTTCCTTTCCTTTCCAGAACTTGCACATAGCAGCTATTCCCATACTAACACCAGATCTTCACATGAATAAGTCTCAGTCTCATGCATGGAGTCAGAAGGGCTTGTAAGCAGCAACCATTTTATTTCGGCACAGCTACCTGGACGTTTGTAGTGATCCTGAAGTCCTTGACTAACTGGTTCAGGTGTGTTTATCATTTATACACCCTGAGAAGGGGTTGAGCTCTGGAGATGGTTATTGGACGTGTCTGGCTGTTGGCTGAAGCACAGTCTGTGTGTCGTTTGGCAGAGGGTCAGCGCGCTCTAATGGCATAATTGGATAATCGTTCAGAGGATACACTGTAGGGATGGGTGTTGCAATAGAGGACACAATATCAACAACATTTTAACCACATCCCATTCCAGAGAGCAACACACTTTTTTCCAACATAATTTACCTTCTCAAGTAAAATGCACATTTGAGGTGTTTTCTTCAAGTATGGACACCTCGCATGTGTCAATGTCACCTTTATTTATATAGCGCTTTAAACAAAATACATTGCGTCAAAGCAACTGAACAACATTCATTAGGAAAACAGTGTCAATAATGCAAAATGATAGTTAAAGGCAGTTCATCATTGGATTCAGTTATGTCATCTCTGTTCAGTTAAATAGTGTCTGTGCATTTATTTGCAATCAAGTCAACGATATCGCTGTAGATGAAGTGTCCCCAACTAAGCAAGCCAGAGGCGACAGCGGCAAGGAACCGAAACTCCATCGGTGACAGAATGGAGAAAAAAACATTGGGAGAAACCAGGCTCAGTTGGGGGCCAGTTCTCCTCTGACCAGACGAAACCAGTAGTTCAATTCCAGACCAGGGGCGTAGCCATCTTTTCAGAAGTGAGCGGGACAGAAATTATATATATATATTTCTGTAATCTATATAGGCTACCAATCAACAGTTTTTGAACAGTAAGATTTTATGTTTTTAAAGAAGTCTCTTCTGTTAACCAAGCCTGCATTTATTTGATCCAAAGTACAGCAAAAACAGTAATATTGTGAAATATTTTTTATATTTAAAATATGTTTTTCCCTATTTGAATATATTTTAAAGTGTAATGTATTTCTGTGATGCTCCGCTGTATTTTCAGCATCATTCCTCACGTCTTCAGTGTCACATGATCTTCAGAAATCAGAATAATATGCTGATTTGCTGATTATCAATATTTAAAACATATTTTTTTCAGTATTCTTTGATGAATATAAGGATCCAAAAATCAGCATTTATGTGAAATAAAAAGCTTTTGCAACATCATACACTGTATCGTTCAAAAGCTGATGATAAAGACATTATTGTTCAAAAGAGTGCTATTTCAAAATAAATGCTGTTCTTCTGAACTTTCTATTCATCAAAGAAACCTGAAAACAAAACTACTCAGCTGTTTTCAACTTTATCATAATGTGTTTTTATTTTATTATTATTATTATTATTATTATTTATTTATTTATTTATTTTTGGACCAGCAAATCAGAATATCAAAATTATTTCTGAAGGATTGTGTGACTGGAGTACTGATGCTAAAAATTATCAATAAATTCTCATTTTGAAATATATCCAAATATATCCACATTTTTCTGTTTTGCTGTACTTTGGATCAAATAAACGCAGGCTTGGTGAACAGAAGAGACTTCTTTAAAAAACATTAACAAGCTTACTGTTCAAAAACTTCTGATTGTTAGTGGATACTATAGGCAACTTTAAATTTTCTCTAATTTCTAGCTTTTAATTGGCTTAGAAATCTATAACTGCTGGACAATAGCAAATATGAATGATTTGTTTATATACTACAAACAATTTTTTTTATCACATAAATTGTTCATACTTTATTTATCACCTGCTGGAGATGACTTGAAAAAACATACAGTATATTGTTGCAATCGTATGTTTAATGTCTTCATGTTTCCAAAAGTTTCTGGGCTTCTTTTATTGTATTTTTTATTTTTCTGTGTAAAACTGTTTTCATACAGCGATAGCTGGATGCTTTTGTCCATATTAGGATTTTCCTGATATGACTATTAGCGCGAGAGCGCCCTCCGGCTTCGAGTATGAATGAAACACACACTGCAGGAGAGTTTAGCACTCTGTTATGTTCATCTCACTGTATTCTGGGTCCGAATGAAATATCAGATTATGCGCAGACTATCCCGTCTCTTTGAGTTTGAATCTAGATTCATTCACACCAGCTCTTGAAAACCTCTATGTGAACACACTTGAACACACTCGTCCCCCGCGTAATCTACGCCCCTGTTCCAGGCTGCAGCAAAGTCAGATTGTGCAGAAGAATCATCTGTTTCCTGTGACTATTCAGAGAGTGACTATGGCTCTGGTTTCACTTCTTCAGGCTGATTGGATTACAGTTGGTCAGTGGAGACTGGAAAACTGTCTGGTTTGGGTGCACCCGCTTCTGATAGGACAGGACTCATGGTTAGAGATGCATCAGTCTTTACACTACAAATGCAATGTTGTCACATGTTTCTGAAAACATAACATATCACAAAATCTATTTGAACATCCATACACCTGTGCCATTAGGAATGGTGACCCACGACGAGGTAATAAACGGGACTCTTCTTTTGGTCCATCGCACTCTTTTAGGTGTTTTGTCAGGCCATTCTGTTGGCAGTGAACCCCATGCACTGGAATTAGGCCACCCTGATAGCGGCTAAAGCTCTTTCACAACGCAGAAAGCAAATCCAAGACCAGGGCACGACCTTCCACATTCCTCTGCTGTTATGTCTACAACGATTGTTTGTATCGCAGGTGAAGTCGGTCTCCACCCCTTGCCGTTTTGGCACAGAAAACTTTACATAAGAACCATTTAGACCATGAATCATTATTCTTTGTGGGAGAAGTAATTGTGCCATTCACTATTTCTTTCACTCGAGGTCCACTGAAAGTCAATAGACAGTGTAATCCCTCTGGAGAGTCATGGCTGTTGGAGAATGCCGCAGTATTCGTCTGAACAAGGCTCATTAGCATGTGCTAAAGTGCTTGATTGTTCTCATGCGGTTGATTTTGGTCTGTTGTTCTGAAGGTCCGCTGCTGGTTTGATGTGACCCCTGCTGGCTGTACTTCTGCCAATGGCTGGGCAGTCGTCAGGATCCAAAAGCCACAATAAAACAAGAGCTGTGTAAAGAATTGACCCAGAGCTGCTGATCTGCTTCTGTGTTACACAGACGACAAGAATCATATCAATTTGGACAGACATGAGGTTGAGTAAATGATGACAGCATGAGCATTTCTGGGTGAACTGTCACTTTAACTGGCTGCTTTGATTTCTATGAGCTTAAGTTGGCATAACTGTACAACGACCTGAAGCATAGCTTGTCTGCTCATTTCCTTTGCGGAAATGAAGTCTTGGGATTTCCACAGAACTAAGCAGTAAGAGTCAGCGCTGTTATTCTGATCTGTAAACCGTCACTAGCAGGGGAGCAGCCGCACATGACCGGGGACGGCATCTCTCCGCACCTCGTCTGGCCTTTCTCCCGCTGTGGGAAGTGCTTCATCAGCAGATCTCGACGGCCGAAGGGAGGGGATATCGCCCAAGCTGCATCGGGTTGGAACAGGAAGTTAGAAGGCTTGTAGATAAAGACTCTAATTGAATGTGACAGGAAGCCGGTTCTTGAGAGCACAGTCTGCAGTTAAGAACTAGCGAGGTGTGTGGGAAACAGCGAGAGTGTTTTCAGACCTAGAGACCATAACATGTGCTCTCTGTGGGAAGTTCTGAGCACACTTTGATATGTTTCTTGTGTTTGATTCACTGTTACTGAAACACAGTTCGTTCCTGTCTTCGGCGTGTAACTCATCCTGCACCATTACGTTTCATGAATGATTTATTGAGGAGAGATATGCTGTTCCTTTAGTAAGTGATCTGATTCAGACCTGAGACCAGGACATCCTTACGCACCATAACAAAACTAATATCCATTTAAGGGATAGAATTACTTGTATTACTAGTAAGCATAATGATTTTCAATAATAAACTAAATGTATAAATTGATATACATTATGCTATAGATCAAATAATGCATACAGATTTATTTAGCATTATCATACAAAAACAACTGAAAGCTAACAATTAATGTTTAGCATTCTCTGCTCACTGTTTTCAACTGAAATTGATTCCTTTTGGAAAATATACATTAAAATGATCTGATATATTGTGGCATGTGGCAGAATGAGTTTAATTGAATATAGTTACCTTGAAATATTTTCATCAATTTTGACAGAGGACGTGTATGTGTGCCTCAGCAGAAATAGAGCAAAGAAAGTCAATAGCTACTTTCCAAAATGGTGAGACTTTAGGTTTTTTTTTTTTTTGCAATTGCTATGACAATTTTTTCAGTTCTCTTAACAGTTTTTATAAACTCTTAACACACAACTGGTAAAACGGTTCATTTCCAGCTCAAAATCACACATTGTAAACTAAACTACAACACTAATTTTCTAAATCCAGTAATACACTAACACAATAC